>NC_092336.1:52365000-52665000 GCF_046630445.1 Rutidosis leptorrhynchoides | reverse complement strand
ATATTTATTAATACATATAATTGTAATCGAACAAGCTTATATATATTACACTTGTTATATTATATATTATAAAGATAAATTTACTATATTTAATTTATATATTTTATATATCTATTATTTATCATTTATTATAACAAAAATTTATATCAAGATTTTATGTATGATAAAAATATATATTTATATATTAATTAATATATTTTACATATGACTTAATTATTATCATTTCAATAATAAAGATATAATGATATGTATTATTAATTATTATTGCAAAAAAATATCTATTTGTAATAATACTAATAATGATAAGAATGACATTATGTAACGACCCAACCCGTATTTAAACCAGCCATATTTTTTCTCTTTATAATACATTAATATCATTAACATTTAGGTCCTAATTATGTTTCCAAAAACATCTTTAATACAATAGTAGTTTAATAAACTTTAAAACATTTAATACATAAGTTGAAACACATACGGCCATACAACCCGAGACCCGTTTGACATCACCAAAAGATACTAATAAGTTTTCCAATAAAAGACTGAGCATGGTGATTGGGAAAGCTACCCAATCCTAATCAAAAGTCTAGAGCACAATCTTCTAAAATAACCCGCAAGCACTAGTCCCCACACTTACCCAAGCCCTCACCTCGCGAACCTATAAAAATGTAAACAGTAAGAGGGTAAGCTAACGCTTAGTAAGTGAAAGTATACTACATAGATATATATGCATAAAATGGACACGCCACACGATAATAAACAATTAGCACATACCGGGGCATCCAAGCATAAAGGCAAGCTAATCTAAGAATACCGTACGATCACTATACAACAAGCTAATGACATCAACAATATAAGTACACCAACGACGACGTGTACAACACCAATAAGCTACACCCGGAGGGTTAGCTAAATCACAACAATACAACAATATATCCATATATATAACCAAGCGTAAATCGCCCAAGGTTAACCCCTTAACCCAATACCGAAAGTCAATTACAAAAATGAAGATTGGCCGAACTACACGAGCCTTAGTAAATCCGCATCCACACGAGACTACTATCTTCAATACCACAAAAATATCTAGGTGGGCTAAACTACACAAGCCTTAGTGAATCCGCATCCACACAAGATCACTACCTCAATAAGATGACCGAACTACACGCGTCATCGTGAATCCACATCCACACGTGATTCACTTCCCAAATCAAAACCCACATCATCGAGGTTACTCAACCGCAACTCAATACCAACCCTTTGCCATTGGGGTTATATAATCCACATCACAAGCTCGTGTGATAACGTACACACAAGGTGTGCACCTCGCCAAAGGTGGTCAACCAAAACGCACAACCATGCCAATTGGACTTATGCACAAGTCCATCAAATCCACCTATATGTGAAGTGAGCTCTATAGCCGAGGATCACTTCACCCAACCCGCACCCATCCTATACATACATATGCACATAGTATATTAACACTCACCTTGAAGTCTTGATGGATGCCAAACCAAAATCCGCAAACGCCAATGGAAAGTACCTATTCCATTCATCACATAACGAGTAACATAATTAGGGTGGATATACAAATCAACTCAAATCGACAACTAGTGCAATTTCGACCCAATTGCATTTCTAAGCACAAATCGCGCCCAAACTAACCAATAATCACTGACACTAGTGACAATGGTCCTAATATGCCAATTAAACCCAAACACAAGTGTTAAACACTTATCATTCTCAAAATTGCCCATAAACCCTAATTTGACCCATAAGAAGTCACACCTCACCATTAACAAGTTTCGACACCAAAACATATTTAACTCGGGTTTATACTTCAACTTAATTCATTTTAAGTTTATAAATCTTATTAAATAGACAATCGGGTCACAATCATCACCAAAACCCTAATTTTGACTCTATTCAAAATTAGTCAACCTATCGAACCCAAAAGGCTTCCAACACCTCAATAATCACTAAATACTAGTGATTACACCCATTTGCAAGTCTTACAAACTTACACTTGCTCACCAAACCTAAAACCCGCCAACATCAACAATAAACCTGAATCTTGGTGTTAATCTTCAATTAATAACTAATGGGGTTTCATTTATAAACATACAATCAAAAGCCCCAAATTTAGATGACGAACACGAAAACGAAATTCAGAGTTAGAGCTTACCGCTAGTATCACCTTGTAGCTAAGAACGAGGAGAACAAAGTTGCCTCTTACGGTTTCGATCAAAACCGCTTCTTCCTTTCCAAAAATCCCTTTGAATCAATTGGGGTTTGAAGTTTTGAGAGGAAAATGAGAAAGAAAAGGAAAAAGAAATGAAAGAAATGAAATGGGTGGATGGAATTTAAGATCCCAATCTGGCACATACGCGAAATGACCAAAATGCCCTTAAACACCCTTAAAATTACAAAATCCGGTACCAGCTCGCCAGCTATGTCGCGTCGCGACCATCATTCCTCGCGCCGCGAGATTATTCTCGATCTGGGATCCATTTTACAAGCCATCTGATCCTGATTTCAGTTGAATGCCGCGTCGCGGCTCCCCAGGTCGCGCCGCGACCTAATACAGGTTTCTGCCCATTTCTCGCGTACTTGAACTCCAACACACGAACACGTCTCAACCCTTCGTACACTAGTCGTACATACACGATACACCTATATATATATATATATATATATATATATATATATATATATATATATATATATATATATATATATATATATATATATATATATATATATATATATATATATATATAGGGGAAAACGGGGTGTTACAACTCTACCCCACTTAGATTCGATCACGTCCTCGTGATCCTAGTCACTTAACCAATCCGAACCTACACGCTATGGTTCTCAACTAAACGTTTCAATCCGACTTCCAACACATTTCCCATAAACCCGAAGATTACTCCATTAACTAAATACACACTTGCACGCATTCCGAGCCATGCAATATGCGCAACATCTGAAATCCATAACGATCACTTAGAATGCGCGACATCGCCACGTATTCTTCCGACTTCTCTAGGTAATTCTTATCAAAGAGTCACCTTAACCACTAAATCGTCGCCCTCGATTTATTAAAATCTACAAATCCGAGCACAAGAGCTTGCTCAATCCCTCACGTCGGGACAAACTCAACAAATCTCGTACCGAGATATCAACTCCTAGCGTACCATACCAAGTACATCACTAGTAACAACCACATACCAAAATAAAGCCAACCATCTAACCGATGAAGACCGAAAAGAAGAGAATCCTTACGGATAACACTTACCACTTAACAACCCTTGTAGTGCGCAAACACGGCTATTACGCAACTACCGCAACCTCATAAGCAAACGGCTAAAACCGGTAGCGCCCAAAACGAATATGGCAACGCTAATCCCAAGGTGTACAAAATAGACTATTGTAATCCCCGTAACAACATGTGAGTGAAACACGGCTATCGCATCACTAATCACACAACATGGTCCTCGCGACCCCACCATTGGTGTATAAAACAACCAATAGATCTCCACACTAACCACATGAAGGCTGGCCGAAACTACACGTGCCTTACTGAATCCGCACCACATGCAACTCACTACCTCCACCGCACAACAATCTGGATTGGCCGAACTACACGCGCCCTAGTGAATTCGAACTACACGAGAATCACTATCCTAAAGAATGACCGCATCCACACGTGTCATTGTGAATCTGAACTACACGAGACTCACTTCCTCAATATAATGACCGTATCCACACGTGTCATCGTGAATCCGAACTACACGCGACTCACTTCCACAATAAGATGACCGAACTACACGTGTCATCGTGAATCCGCATCCACGCGTGATTTACCTCCCAAATCTCAACACATGAATGGTACTCCCATTTCGATAACGTTATACCATACCGATATAACACTACTCCCATGGTGAAGTTAGAGGACCGAGTCAACGGCCATAACCCACCAATCACATACGCTCTTTTGGCCTCAATCAACGAGTAGTGTAACATCGCGCACTGCTACACCATAGTGAATTCCTAACAGAATACACTAACCATTACCATACGTACGTGTACACAACGCTATCACCATCGAGCAAGAAACACCTATATCGCACATAGGCATAAAACAATAATTCTCTAAAAGAGAATCCGACACGTACACCCCTTAATCGAGGGACCTCACCTTGCTCGTCAAACACGTCCATTATCTCTCAACGAGATTTACCACATTACCACCTCGGTGGTAATTCAAATCCAAAAACAATAAGTACAATTTATTCCAAATCGTACTTTTACCACAATCGATCAACGTAGGTCTCAACGCTAGAATATCTTCATACAAGAGTTCAACTCCCCCACTTAGAACTCCGTTCCATAACTACATCACTGAGATAAAAGTATCTCGTAACCACTCACATCACAAAACCTTGCTCCAACCTCGAGCATACGAAGGATTTTAGCCTATCCTTAAACACTTCAAACGAAGAGTTCACCACAAACTACACAAACTTTACTCTCGCAATCATCCAATTGCTATATCTTGTCAAATTTCAGCCTAGTCACTCATGTACCTAAGGGTTTCTCTCCGGTACCCTAAGTACAATGTAACCACAACACCATCGGAGTCGAACACCACACTAGTAGGTATGAAAGAGGCACCTATCATTGCGTCTCATAGACTCCATTACCAACATTCATCGAGATCAAAACACTTGATCTCTAGGGTTCCATCCACTCGATGAACCTCATGGTTCCACCATTCTCAACACAAAAGCGAACACGCTCTTAAAAACCGAACACCAAAGCCCATACACATGGCTTGGTAGAAACATTTTCCAAATACCAAGGAATGCTTGGTTGCACCAAGTCTTACGCCCTTCGCCCGAGAATAAAAAGGTAAAGAAAAATAAAAGCTAAGTATTGAAAGAATTTACCAAGTTCTTTAAAACAGATGTCACATATTTTTGTACAAGATTATTGTAGGTACTTTTGCTTTGGACTAAACTAATCAGTTTTACCCAATTTACTGTAATATATTTGAAAGAAAGATGGATCTACACGATGAATCAATTTCATCATTAAAAAGAAGTAAAGTCTTCCGAAAAAGACACGCGCTTCTTGATTTAGGTCAGAAAGTTGTCGTCCAGACCAGCTGTAGGTTGACGAAAAATCTAGAAAAGTCATCTCTAAAATCAGCAGGAAATCCACGGACCTCAGCATCAAACAGGATCGCCATGTGGTTAGACTTATCCTATCCATGAGAGGATCTGTATCATAAAATGGGGAGGGTGCCGTGCAAATTAGCTTGATAAGACTAATGAATCAGACCCCCAGAAAGGATAATCTCCTTAAAAGATTAAAAATCAGTCTTTAAGACTGATATTACTCAATCCTTGAGATTGACTTTAAAGATTGAGAATTACAAACTCATGGAATTCGATGATATCTAAACTCGAGCTTGAACGAGAAAATATTTTGATCAAACTAAAACCGATTTGTTTTCTGAAAACCTATTTTCAATGCGTTCATTACCATTGAACGTAAAATCCTAAGAATTCATCAAAATTCATTAGGTCACCTGAACCAAATCAAGTGTCAACCATAAGAACGGTGGTTGCATAGCATGGTCGAAGACAGGACCTTGTGCCAGAACGAAAAATTATAGGGTGATCTTTACTATTGCTCATACAAAGGATAGTAATTGCATCTAACATGTTTTTGGACCATGAACATCTGCATGTCATGAGACATTGCCTTAACAGTTGCTTGTTCATCGCTTTCCTTTACAACCGGACGGTAGTTTACCGAAAGGTAATATACGGGACAAGTAAACTGGACGTGTGCTTTTCTAATACAAGGTTAGCAAGTGGGTGACACAAAACCGCAAGTTTTGAGCTAAAATTTAAAACTCTGAAACCCACAAAACCCACAAAAACATTTTGCAAACACCAGTGAAAGGTTATTTCGGAAAACTTATCTAGGGTAAAAGCTAGAATGAATTTTCAAAAGATCAAATGTTTTTATAAAGATCAAATTTCCTTAAGGATCTAAATTTTCATAGTCACGTGGGACTTTAAACCGCCTTTCAAATGTGCACTTTGCTTTAAAAACCGAAAGTAAATCGGCTATTTGATTGCAAGTGTCGTTGACCTAAACCCGAGGCAACTGTGGATGGCACACCAACCTTTAACCATGGTTCTATCGTTACTATCGTTGTTTATACCGCCGTATCATAATCACTTATGTATAAAGTGTGAAGAATAAAGAAGTAATTCTAGTGTGATTTTATTTCAAGTTCTATATTGCTTGAGGACAAGCAACGCTCAAGTGTGGGGATATTTGATAGAGCTCCAAATGAACATATATTTAGGCTTAATATCCTTCCAATATGTAAAGCTTTTAGTTTCAATTGTTCTATTTTCAAGTAATAATCGTTTAAATAAATAAGTGCGAAGACAAAAGAAGAAAACGATGATTTGAAGACGCAAATGACTAAAAAGCTCAAATGTACAAGATATAATTCAAGTGGTTTAATTTATTGATGAGAAACGTCTAAAAATGACAAGAGTACAAGTCGCGAAATGCAAACTACAAGATATTAAATCGTACGAAAGGACGTTCGAAAATCCGGAACCGGGACATAAACCGAGCATCAACGCGCAAGTCAACGGAGCTAAAATTACAAGTCAACTATGCACAAGAATATAATATATATATATATATATATATATATATATATATATATATATATATATATATATATATATATATATATATATATATATATATATATATATATATATATATATATTTAATTAAAGTGTCGGGCAAACTAGAAAATAAAGCATTGTGAGCTGGATCAGGTAGCCATGCGATCACATGGCATACAGGCACAAAGCCCATGCGATCGCATGGGCATCAGAAGTTGGTCAAGTCTATAAAAGCCACAAGTTTCTGCCGAATTCAGTGCACCTCTTTACACTCTTTTCATTCCTTCTTCTGTAAACATAAATAAATTTATATTATAATTTTAATATAAGTTAATTTTAATAATAAAGTTATGGTTTAGTTGGGTTATTGTAAGAAATGTTTTACGGGTTTTAAGTCGAAACTCTGTCCTGGTAAGGCTACGCGATAAATAATCTCTGTAAGCTATGTTCTTCCTTTTTAAATTAATGTCTCGTAACTAAGTTATTATTATGCTTATTTGAGCCGAAGTAATTGTGATGTTGGGCTAAATATTAAGATGGGGTTATTGGATTTTGTACCATAATTAATGTTTGAACAAAAGACCGACACTTGTGGGCATTTGACTATGGACTATTAATAGATGGAGGGTATTGTCTAATTGAGTGAAAACTCATTGGAGTCTGTCGAACCTATCTTCAAATTAATTAACTTAATAATTAATAATGATAATTTTTGTACTATTTAGTGACATTCATACGGAATCTATTATAATCATTTAATTAATTATTCGGGTTGGGTAATTGATTATTCAAACTGATCAAGTGGGTAAATTAATATTCATATCTAATCAAAACAGGGGTGGATTACATACAGTGATAACTGGTGTAATTGTTGATAGAAGTGATAACTGCGTCACAGTTTAAATCCTTAATTAGTTGGAAAATTTGACTTCGGGTATAAGGGTAATTTGACGAGGACACTCGCACTTTATATTTATGACCGATGGACTATTATGGACAAAAATCAGATAAACGTATCAAATAAACCAGGACAAAGGACAATTAACCCAGAGTAATAAATTAAAATCAAAACGTCAAACATCATGATTACGGAAGTTTAAATAAGCATAATTGTTTTATTATATTTCTCATCGTAATTTTATTTACTGTCATTTTATTTATTGTCATTTTAATATTGTTATTTATTTTACGCACTTTAATTATTGTCATTTACCTTTACGCTTAAAATATAAAATCGACAAACCGGTCATTAAACGGTAAAACCCCCTTTTATAATAATAACACTTATATGTATGTATGTGTGTGTGTGTGTGTATATATATATATATATATATATATATATATATATATATATATATATATATATATATATATATATATATAGTTGTTAAAAATATAGTACGTAATCACGAGCTCCCTGTGGAACGAACCGGACTTACTAAAAACTACACTACTCTACGATTAGGTACACTGCCTATAGTGTTGTAGCAAGGTTTAGGTATATCTCATTCTATATAAATAAATAAAACTTGTGTAAATCGTATAATATTTCGTCGTATTTCGTAGTAAAATAATAACTATTTCGTACACCTCCGCTCACACATCAAGTTTTTGGCGCCACTGCCGGGGACCCGGCGAAACGCTATATTTTTATGCTATATTTCTTATCTCTAATTTTGTAAAAATATTTTGTATAAAAACATATAGAAAAAAAATTTTACTATATATATATATATATATATATATATATATATATATATATATATATATATATATATATATATATATATATAAGTGTTTAAATATATATATTTTTTTAAGATATATAAAATTAAAAAATATTTTTATTTTTAGAATTTTAACTATAAGTTTTCTTTATATTTTATATAAATATAAATCAAAAAATATAAAAATCAAATAAAAATAAAAAAATTAAATTTGGGCCGAAGCCTGTTAAAAACCCGGATGGACTCGGGAATCTTGGGCCATGCGATCGCATGACACCGAAGCCTAATATTCATGCGATCGTATGAGGGACACTGACAGGCCACAAACCTCGGACTCATTTATTACGCGTAGGGTTTAATTTTAATATTATTATTAATATCAATTAGGGTTTTAATTAATTATTATTATTATTTAACCTAGCTAAGTTTTTATTAATTAATATATTTAAATCTAGTTTTAATATATAATTTGTAATATTAGGTTTTAATATTATTATTAATTATATAGTTTAATATTTTTATATAATATAAATAAAAAAAAATTATAATATTTTTATATAATTTGTATTTTTATCGTTTATTCATAATTTGTATATTTATTATTCGTAATTAGTTTTAAACTTAGTTTTTGAGGTAGTTATTTTATATCTTTAGATTTTTAGGCTTTGCCGTAAAATCCCTTAAGTGCTTTTTCTTTAGAATTAAGATTTAGGCGCTTTAGAATTTTGCGACGCCGTTTATATATTTTAGTGCCTTTTAAGTTATTACCGTTTTGAATTTAGAATTCCTTTTAAGATTTAATACCATTAGGCGCAACTTTTTAGATTTAATCTTAAGACGTTTAAGTTTCGACGTTTTTTCTTTCTTATTTTTATTTTTTGACTATTTGTTTTTCGACGTTTGTTTTTCGACCTCTTATTTTTCGACGCTCTTTTTCTTTCTCATTTCTACGCTCTATGTTTTAAGACATAGATTCTTATTTTCTTTAAATTTCGACGAAAAATTATTTTAAGCGGTTAAATTGATAGACATCCAAAATTTTCTGGTTCGTAGTAATAGTTGGATTTGTTAGTGGCGAGTTGTGGGCTTCCGGTTTAAAGGGTCCTGACTACCTGCTGCATCTATTGGCTATTCAAAACGTGGGCAAAATCAGAAAAGTCTATTAATTTGATAACTTATATAATTTTTATCTTTATAACTAATAGGATATTCTGTGAATGCACCGAGCAAAACGTTCACCACCTTTCATACGTTCACCACCTGTAACTCGATCAAGACATCTAGCCAATATTGTCGTCGTTGATTTTTCTTTAGAATCATCATCTAGTCGAACAAGAACTCCAATTCAAATTTCCGATAATCCATCTTTTGAACCCGATTTCCAAATTTAGAACCTCGAGGATATTTAAAGACAATTCCAAGATCCAGAACCACTAATCATTCCTCCTGAACCACAAACTGTTAAATCAGAATCTTCTAGGGATTCGGATTCAACAATTTCAAATATAGAAATAACGGAACCTCTAAGTATGGAAGATCGAATGAGAGCTACACGCACTAGCCAAGGTCAAGCCATTACGCGACCAGACATTAATGCGCCAGATTATGAAATCAGAGGAGAAATCCTACACATGGTAACTAATCAATGCCAATATAGTGGTACGCTAAAAGAAGATCCAAACGAACATCTTCGAACCTTTAATAGGATCTCTACTCTATTTAAAATCAGAGAAATTGAGGATGAACAGATCTATCTCATGTTATTTCCCTGGACTTTAAAGGGAGAAGCCAAAGATTGGTTAGAATCGTTACCTGAAGGAGCGATTGACACATGGGATGTCTTAGTTGAAAATTTTCTTAAAAGATTTTTTCCGGCATCTAAAGCTGTGAGACTTCAAGGAGAAATTGTTACGTTCGCGTAAAAGCCAAATGAAACATTATATGAGGAATGGACAAGATTCGGAAAGTTGTTGAGAGGATGTCCTCAACTCGGTTTAGACACTTATCAAATAGTACAAATATTCTACCTAGGTGTTGACGTTGCTACACGAAAAGACATCGACACAGCAGCTGGTGGTTCCATTATGAAGAAAAGCGCAACTGAAGCTCACAAAATTATTGATAACACAGCCTCCCACTCGCATGAGTGGCACCAGGAAAAAGATATTTTTCATTTATCTAAAGCAGCTAGAGCTGATTCTAGCCATGACTTTGATTCCATTTCCGTAAAAATAGATGCTTTCGAGAGACGAATGGAAAAGATGACTAAAGATATTCACGCAATACGAATCAGTTGTGAGCAATGCGGTGGACCACACTTAACGAAAGATTGTCACATTGAGCAAACGATGGAACAATGTGAGAATGTTTCCTACATGAACCAAAGGCCGGGAAATAATTATCAAAATAATTATCAACCGCCAAGGCCAAACTTCAATCGAAATCAAAACATTCTTTACAATCCAACTGGACCCAACAATAACTCGTACAACCAACAAAGTCCGAATAACCAACCAACTCAAAACAACACTTTCAATCAACAAAGACCTAGCTTGTATAAACCACCACAACAAACCGAAGAGAAAAAGTCAAATCTGGAAGAAATGGTGCAAAAGCTAGTTGAATCTCAAACATAATTTATTGCAACTCAAACCCAAACGAACGAGAGGTTTGATCAGTCATTTAGAACTCAACAAGCTTCCATTTTGAATCTAGAAAAACACGTAGGTACTCTTGCTAGTATGATGAGTGAGAGGGAACATGGAAAGCTACCGAGTGATAATGAAGTAAATCCTCGGAATGAGAATGTTAATATGGTGTCAACAAATTCTGAAAAACCAACACCAGAAGATGGGAAGGTTTTAGATGTGAGTAACAATGAAGAAGTTACAACACCGCCACCACCCGAGTATGTAAAACCAGTGGTGACACCATACAGACTACCCATCCCGTTCCCAAGAAAAGGAGTTAAGTATGAGCAAGTGATAGGTAATAAAGTTTGTGATACCTTTGGAAAGAAGAAGAAGAATAAGAAAGTGCAAGAAACAAAAACCGTAGAAGTAAACCCGGTGAAGACAGTTCCACCAAAACCTCCACCCAGGTTGGGTGATCCGGGTGAATTTATTGTTCCTTGTCTACTTAGTGATTGTGTCATGTATGATGCACTAGCAGATTTAGGTGCGAGTATAAGTGTTATGTCTCTTTCATTATATAAGAGATTAGGTGTAGGTGAGTTAAATCCAACGGAAATGAGTGTTCGACTCTTTGATCAAACCATTAGGCATCCAGTTGGAATTGATGACAACCTACCCGTTCAAGTGGGTAATTTAACCTTTTTAGTCAAATTTATTGTCATTGACATAGAAGAGGACTCAAATATTCCTCTAATTTTAGGTCGACCATTCTTAGCGTCCACCGGGGCGTTATTTGATGTAAGAAATGGTAGAATGACACTTAGTGATGGTAACAAATCGGTCACCTTTGTGATTCGAAAGTCTAAATCTCCACCAACCAAAACCGTTGAACCAATAAAAATGATCGGTGAGAAGCTTATTGTTTTACCAACCCCAACGGTAGTGCTTAACAATAATAAAACACCTAAGTGTGGGGAAAATGAAGTAACACCTAATGATAACCTGATAACAAAGAACCTCGTTGTTGATATGAAATTAAATGACCCCGTTATTAACAGTTCAATGAAGAAACTTATTAAACGGATTCGCGATGCCAGAACCAAGGGGAACTTTAAGTTATGTAACCGGTTAGTATCCAATCAATCGCCTAAAGAAAAGGTGAAACTAGTTGAATTTGTGGAAATTACACAGGAATCCGACCAATGGCTTAAAGCAAAAGTCACAGATATGCAAGTTGATTATGGTCTAAAAGAAATTGACGATGAAGTTAATCACAATTTTGACACCACAGCTACCTAATTGTGGGGAGATTCAAATGTTCTAAAAAGAAAATGTTGTCTAGAGTTAGTTGTTCTATTCTCGTGTAGTTCTGAGAATGGAATCCGATTGATCTTTTCCACTAGCAGACACTAAAGAACTAGTTTTCTCCCCCCATTCTGAATTTTTATTTTGTAGGTTTTGTATAAAATTAATATGCATTTTTAAATTTAAGTTTTGTGTGAATTTAAAAAACAAAATTTACTTTATTTCACTAAGTTTAAAAAAATGATTTCTAAAATTCGTCGTGAGTTAAAGACTAGATCATAGAATCGAAATTGATTTACCCAAAGACGGGGCGAAAAATTTTGTTATCATTATTTTTAATATTACTGATCTAAATTATGCCAAAAAAATTAAAAAAAAAAACCCAAAAATCTTTGTTTTTAAAACAATCGCTTTAAAAAGACAATTTTTAAATTTTGTCGAGGGACGGACTAGGTAAACATACCGAAACTACCTAAAGTAAAGGAAACAAAATTTTAAAAAATTATTTACATAAATTGTTTTAATAAATAAAGGTTTTATAAAAAAAATATATTATATATATGTTTGTAGTTTATCTTATGTACAAAACAGGGTAAAACAGCGCACTTTCAAAGACTGACATTAAGTTCAACAAAAGCTATTAATTTTGATGACAAGACGTAAAATATCAAATGTGATATAAAACAATATGTTTGTAAACTCGGTAATCACCCTCATGAATTTAAATTTTTACTGATTTCTTGCAAATGAGGGCATTGCAAGATCTCAAGTGTGGGGAAGGGTTATAAATTCTCTCGGGTTTACATTTAGTTTAATTGCCAAATTTTGTGAAAATTTGAAAATTTTTCAACTAAATGAATTCAAAATCATGTTTATACATATTTATGAACGATAAAACTAGGTGTTAATGCCGGAATTATTGTTACCTCGGAGAGAACATAAATGGAGAAACAACCCAAAACGCTTGAATTCATTTAAAATGGAATAAAGGAGAATAAAAAGGCAAAGAAAAATAAAAGCTAAGTATAGAAAGAATTTACCAAGTTCTTTAAAACAGATATCACATATTTTTGTACAAGATTATTGCAGGTACTTTTGCTTTGGACTAAACTAATCAGTTTTACCCAATTTACTGTAATATATTTGAAAGAAAGATGGATCTACACGATGAATCAATTCCATCATTAAAAGGAAGTAAAGTCTTCCAAAAAAGACACGCGCTTCTTGATTTAGGTCAGGAAGTTGTCGTCCAGACCAGCTGTAGGTTGACGAAAAATCTAGAAAAGTCATCTCTAAAATCAGCAGGAAATCCACGGACCTCAGCATCAAACAGGGTCGCCATGTGGTCAGACTTATCCTATCCATGAGAGGATCTGTCTCGTAAAATGGGGAGGGCGTCGTGCAAATTAGTTTGATAAGACTAATGAATCAGACCCCCAGAAAGGATAATCTCCTTAAAAGATTAAAAATCAGTCTTTATGACTGATATTACTCAATCCTTGAGATTGACTTTAAAGATTGAGAATTATAAACTCATGGAATTCGATGATATCTAAACTCGAGCTTGAACGAGAAAATATTTTGATCAAACTAAAACTGATTTGTTTTCTAAAAACCTATTTTCAATGCGTTCATTACCATTGAACGTAAAATCCTAAGAATTCATCAAAATTCATTAGGTCACCTGAACCAAATCGGGTGTCACCGTAAGAACGGTGGTTGCATAGCATGGTCGAAGACAGGACCTTGTGCCAGACCAAAAAATTATAGGGTGATCTTTACTATTGCTCCTACAAAGGATAGTAATTGCATCCGACACGTTTTTGGACCATGAACATCTGCATGTCATGAGACATTGCCTTAACAGTTGCTTGTTCATCGCTTTCCTTTACAACCGGACGGTAGTTTACCGAAAGGTAATATACGGGACAAGTAAACTGGACGTGTGCTGTGAAGACCCGTCCTAATCCATCCGGACGAATTCCATATTGATTATAAATGATTCACAACAGTTGATTACATTGCGAGGTACTGGACCTCTATATGATACATTTTACAAACATTGCATTCGTTTTTGAAAAGACAATCTTTCATTACATCAAAAGTTGACAGGCATGCATACCATTTCATAATATATCCAACTAAAATTGACTTAATAATAATCTTGATGAATTCGACGACTCGAATGCAACGTCTTTTGAAATATGCCATGAATGACTCCAAGTAATATATATAAAATGAGCAAATGCACAGCGGAAGATTTCTTTCGTACCTAAGAATAAACATGCTTTCAAGTGTCAACCAAAAGGTTGGTGAGTTCATTAGTTTAACATAAATAATCATTTCCATCATTTTAATAGACCACAAGATTTTCATTTCTCATAAACATACGTCCCATACATAGAGACAAAAATATCATTCATATGGATTGAACACCTGGTAACCGACATTCACAATATATATATATATAAGAATATCCCCATCATTCCAGGATCCTCCATCGGACATGATATACATTTCGAAGTACTAAAGCATCCGGTACTTTGGATGGGGCTTGTTGGGCCCGATAGATCTATCTTTAGGATTCGCGTCAATTAGGGTGTCTGTTCCCTAATTCTTAGATTACCAGACTATAAAGGGGCATATTCAGTTTAATAATCCAACCATAGAATGTAGTTTCATTTACTCGTGTCTATTTTGTAAAACAGTTATAAAAGCAGCGCATGTATTCTCAGTCCCAAAAATGTAAAGAGTAAAAGGGAATCAAATAAACTAACCATACTGTATTTTGTAGTAAAAATACATATGACGATATTGAATAACTGAACAATGCAGGGTTGACCTTGGATTCACGAACCTAAATCATTCATATATGTATTAAAACATATTCTTGTAATCGAATAAATATTTATATTATTATTAGTGAAAATCTCTACATTAATAACTTATATATATTATTATATTTTCTTTTGTATATTTTAGATAGATAATATTATTCGTATATTTAGATTATGGGTGTTAACTATATTTTTATATGATAACTCTTTTTGTTTACAAATTACTGGTTATAATAACACTAAAATATTTATAATGATAGTAATGATAATTCTCATACTATTAATAATAATGATAGTGTATAAAAAATATATTTATATATATATAGATTTATGGTAATGATACCTTTAATAGTAATTATATTAATTTTAATAATAACAGTGTTCGTTAATGATAATCATATTAATGAAAATGATAGCATTAATATTAATACTTGTGTCCATATTAATACTACTAAATATTATAAAATGATACAAGTACTAATATTAATGAAAATAATAATAATTTTTATCATTCTCATGATAATAATAATATTCATAATCATATTGGTACTACTAATATTAATATTAAGGATGTTGCTAATAATAATTCAAATAATAATAATAATAATAATAATAATAATAAATAAATAAATAAATAAATAAAGAGAAAGCTACCTCCTAAGCCCTTCATAAAAAGAAATGCCCAAGCAAGGCTCGAACCCATGACTTCTCGTTTAACTGACAACAGCCTTAACCAACCATCTATCTTTGCTTTTATATTTTCAAATCGCTCCTTAATTAATTTAACCCATACAATTTGCGTCCACCATGTAACATTTTTGATATATTCAGTTCAAAATACACAAACACGGCTCAAATGAAAGGCACGGCCCAACAATCAAAGTCCAACAAAAAAAAGAAGCTCTCGGCCCAACATGCAAAACAAAACTCTCGGCCCAATAATCATTTAAAGTTTACGGCCCACATCAGTTTTTTTTAATTTTGAGCTATGGATTAAGGTGTGGGTTCGTCCGGATTGAAACAACAATAACACGTCATCATCTTCTTCCTTTCATTATCATATCATCATCGTTATCATCGTGACACCATTCTTCCATCATACACGTATCATCATCATAAAATTACTTCGATATCGTAATCCTTTTCATGGATCATCATATCACGTATCATTATCATTCTTTACGTTTGAAAACAAAACCCGACGGCAGAAGCGTAAAAGAAAAAAAAAATGATCGACAGCAATTTAAAATTAAGCTAATCATGTGGCTAGTATGCGAACCTCGTATTGTTTTATCTTCAATATTATCGTGGTCATCACTGTTCTAGTTGTAAAACAAATTATCATAGTTCATCGCATGAACCCGAAAGATTTCAGTAATCGTGGGTGTTTAGGCTCTAGTTGCAACTTGCAACCAAAAAGAAATAGTGAACCATGGTGGTTGTTATGGTGTAGTTGAAACATAAAAACAATTTTATAATCGATGGTGGCCATGGTAGTAGCCGGTGGTATGAGGTTGAGTGATTGACGGCTTTAGTGGGTTTCTTTTGAACATAATTACAAACGAAAACATGTAACCGTGAAATAGCTACCCATAAACAAGAACAAGTGGTTTTGTGGTGGTGTTCCTCTGTAGAAAGCAGAAATAAAGGAGGAAGATGAAGTTGTGGTGAGTTGTTTTGTAGGTTCTGCATTTCATAGTATATATATGCTAATGGTGATAGAAGTGGACGATGGTTGTTGTAGGGTGGTGGCGAGTTGAAGTGGAAGTGGTGGTGTTTGGATGATGGCAGCAAAGTGATCTTGATTTAGTGGTAAGGTTATGTATATATATAAAATTCAAATGCAGTGATAGATGAAATGAATTTCAAAAAGATACTAGTGGCATGAATGGGAAACAGTAAAAGGTATGCCTCTTTGTTTGTTACTCGAAGAAAGTGGAGTGAATATAATTGTGTATATGGGTAAACAAACATGTATGTATATAATATATATATATATATATATATATATATATATATATATATATATATATATATATATATATAATTCTCACATGTTAATATTTTAGAACCTTTAAATAATGTGAAAGTGATATGTAACAACCACACTACCATAGTAAGCCATCGACTTGTCCATATTCTATCTATATCCTAATATTACGGATCATGCTCCGTTGTTATCAGTGGCGGATAAAAATCCTCTGAAAAAATCCCAAAATTTTAATTTAAGTATCTTTATTTATTTAGGTCCTTATGGTATAAAGTTCGAGCATTAACTTGTTAAATAAAAATTACCTCCACTGTCCCTCTCATTTATGAGTGAAAAATAAAAAGTGTTAGAAATTTAATAACTAGGTCCTAAATATAATTTTAGTAAGCCTAAAATTTATAGAACTCATTTTCGTATCACCGTTTATTTCAAAATTACAATAGTTTGAATTTAACTTGCTTAATATCAATCGAAACCTCAAATGGGTATTACCATTGTTTAATAAATTTTTTTTATATATATACATTATTTATATATGGAGATACATTTTAAATAATAATTATTATTTTTACATAATTATTTTCTAACAATCACATCATAAATTATATTTCAAATCATATATATATTTAATTAAATATATACATACCTATTTACAAATAGTTGTTCGTGAATCGTCGGAAATAGTCAAAGGGTAATTGAATATATGAACATCGTTTCAAAATTTTCTAGACTCAACATTACAGACCTTGCTTATTGTGTCGGAAACATATAAAGATTAAGTTTAAATTTGGTCGGAAATCTCCGGGTTGTCACATGTGCTTTCCTAATACAAGGTTAGTAAGTGGGTGACACAAAACAGCAAGTTTTGAGCTAAAATTTAAAACTCTGAAACCCACAAAACCCACAAAACCCACAAAAACATTTTACAAACACCGGTGAAAGGTTATTTCGGAAAATTTATCTAGGCTAAAAGCTAGAATTAATTTTTAAAAGATCAAATGTTTTCATAAAGATCCAATTTCCTTAAGGATCTAAATTTTCATAGTCACGTGGGTGTGAAGACCCGTCCTTATCCACCTGGACGAAGTCATCAACATTTGGTCCCATTGTGAGGTACTGACCTAAATATGCCATGTACGACTCCATATAATATCTTTAACATGAGCAAATACACAGCGGAAGATTTCTTTCATACCTGAGAATAAACATGCTTAAAAGTGTCAACCAAAAGGTTGGTTAGTTCATAGGTTTATCATAACTATTATTTCAATATCTTAATAGACCACAAGATTTCATATACACAAACGTTTTAATAAAAATATTCTAAGTGGTTGAGCACTTGGTAACCATACTTAACATTTAATCAACGTCGCATATTCCCTTTATTATGAAATCTCACTACACTGTACCAAGAGTAGTCACCGAAACGAAGTACTGTGCAACCATTGAATACTGGTCGTCCAGTCCAGTTGGGGTTGTCAGGCCCGATAGATCTATCAACAGGATTCGTGTTTACAATACCGCATGTAAATGGAAGTTACCAAGCTATAGGGAAGTATGCCAGTGGTACAACTCAACGTAGAATATATTTTAAGTACTTATGTCTATTTCGTAAAGCATTCATAAAAGCAGCGCATTTATTCTCAGCCCAAAAATATATACTGCAAAAGCAATTAAAAAGGGAGCAAATGAAACTCACCATACTTTATTTTGTAGTAAAAATATATATGACGACATTGAACAAGTGTAGGGTTGGTCTCGGATTCACGAACCTATATCATTTATATATATATATTAATACACATAATTGTAATCGGTCAATTTATATATATATATATATATATATATATATATATATATATATATATATATATATATATATATATATATATATATATATATATATATATATATATATAAACCTATTAGTTATATCATTTTTATATTAATAACCTATATATTTCATATATTCATTTTATATATTTAAAATAAATAAAAATAAAAATATTGTTATGTTATATGTATTAAATATATATTTTGTATATATATACATATCGTTTGTTTTGTTAAAATTATAATAATACTAAAATAATATTAGTAATGATAATAACAATAATAATAATAATAATAATAATAATAATAATAATAATAATAATAATAATAATAATAATAATAATAATAATAATAATAATAATAATAATAATAATAATAATAATAATAATAATAATAATAATAATAATAATAATAATAATAAAAATGAGTTAATAATTAAACTACCTCAATGAAGTAGCCCTTAAAAATGCCCAAGTCCGGGTTTGAACCCGCAACGTCCCGCTAACCCCATAATATCCTTAACCATCCAAGCTAAACTATTTTTCTGATTTATTCCTATATTAATTCTTTATAACCGTATTTTCTACTTCCTTTTTCTTCTAGGCTTAAAACCCAATCATCGTCATTATCATCATCTTATTTAACTTTATCATCATCATTAACAATTCACCACCATCAAGTAATACCATTATCATTAACAAGCATACAATGTCATACCCATGATCATGAATCATAATCATAATCATAATCATAATCATAATCATAATCATAATCATAATCATAATCATAATCATAATCATAATCATAATCATAATCATAATCATAATCATAATCATAATCATAATCATAATCATAATCATAATTATAATCATAATCATAATCATAATCATCATCAAGATCATCATAACCACTTTATCTATTATTTTTGTAATGTGTCATCAAAAAAAAATATATATATATATATATAATTCATCAATCGAAGTGCAGCAGTGTTCCAACCGAGTTTCAGGTCCAATTACTCCAACAACCACGACCCAATGTAATTACGGATACACTATGGCCCAACAATCAAATAAACACAGCCCATTAATTAACCTCGGCCCAACCAGAATCCCATTAACAAGTCGATGGAATAAAAGGAATTCCAATAAAATAAAACAGCTCAAATTATTTATCAAGTGGGGTTTTGTTTGATTCAATGTGTCGGCCATAAAAAAAAATAATTGAAACAGATCATCGTTTACTCATCATCATTGTGTCCTTCATCAATCACCATCATTATTCATTCTCTTTATCTTAACCGAATAAAAAAAATATTTATCATCTTCATCGTGGTTTTAACACCATAAAAAAAACCGTAGCAGTAGCATAAAGAAACAGAAAAATAGGAGTGTTTTGCAGCGATAGTAGATGTAGTTGCAGCTGGATTACGAGGCAGGAACAACAGTAATTAATGGTGAGATGTGTGGTTGTTTGATGGCGTTTAAGTGATGTTGTAGCCGTATTAACCGTAGAAGAAAAAGAAGACGACAGTTGAAGTAACATGAATGATTAATAGGATGTGATGATGGCGGTGATTCATCAGGAGGAGAAACAGGAAACTGAAACACGCGTGATGGTGATGGTTTAAGCAGAAGCGAGATGGTGGGTGTTTGAGAGCTTAGCCGAATAACAACAACTAGCAGTTCAAAGGAATGGTGGTTGGCGATCATGATGAGTTACGGACAGAAGCATATTGGTCAAGAGCAGGAACCTTACAAGTTGTAGTGGTTTAGATGATAGGTTTATAATAAAGACGATGATGGTTTAAGTTGGTGATTTATGGTGTTCTCGGTGGTGTTGTTTTTAAAAAAAATAGTGGTTTGATGATGGATGATGGTTCTTTGTTATAATGATGAGGGTCATGGTTTGAGGGAGTTGTAGTAGAAAATCTGAAAGTTGATAGATGATTCGAGTAATTAAATGGGTTATTGAATCTATATCCTAAGTATGCATATTATATAGAATATGTATAATTAGTAAATATATTAGAAAAGCAAAGGTGGAAAGAAAAAAAAATCCATTGATTTAATATAAAGGTAGGCACATAGTGATTTGGATTAGGATAGATAACAGATGCATGTGTATGTGTGTACGTAAATGTATGCATATGCATTTGTATTGATATAGATATTTTCAATATGTAAACAAAACACAAGTGGCCACACCATTGACCCTAAACTCACTTTACCTTACTTCTAAATTTCAAAAACGTGATTTAAAGAAAGAAAGAAAAAAAATATAGCAGCCATGGTTTTATTGTTATTCTCATACCGAAACTTTTGTTTGATATTTTTATTTTCAATAAAATATAATCCTACCTACTTGAAATTGTTAAGCATTTCCAAGAGCAGAAATATCGTGAAAGAGAGTTGTGTTTGATGGTAATTTAATTTCTTTTATATATTTACGGAAATATATGTTGACACCATTCATCTGAAATTCTGGCTTCACCACTGTTAATCCTCATATTATTTTTAGTTAAAATTTTACAATTATAATTCCACCATCATATAATATATATATACTTTTTATAATAAGTTTATTTGTATCGTAAGTTATTTTACATAACAACTAAATTATATAACAGTTTATTAATGTATTTCAAGTTTTAATATATATACATTTATATACACATCTAATTACAAACAGTTGTTTGTGAATCGTCGGAAAAGATCGAAGGGTAATTGCATATATAAAAACAGTTCAAAATTTTTGACACTCAACCTATCAGACTTTTGCTTATCGTGTTGAAACATATAAAGATTAAGTTTAAATTTGGTCAAAAATTTCAGGGTCGTTATAGTACCTACCTGTTAAAGAAATTTCGTCCCGAAATTTGAGTGTGGTGGTCATGGCTAACAATAAAAATGTTTTCATGACGCATATGAGTTGATAAATAGAGTTTTATCATCATTGAGTAATATGGATAAAACAATTCGATTACACGAAGAGTATAAGTGAAGCTTATCACAAAAGATTGAGATAAGGTAATAGATATTCGTCTTTACTTTTTGACGTAGTCATGGTTGAATTCCGGAATTCAAGGGATTTAAAGAATTCTTGGAAATTTATAAGATCTGATTCTTCAGAATTTATGGAAATTAGGATCTCTTTAATTTAATGCGATGATCTGTCCCGATTACTACGTCTGATATTTCCAGTATAAATTTACCTTTTCCATTCCATTAGTTTTCACCACTTCTATACTCAATCCTAAATTCAAAAGATTGTGAAAATGCTTAATCCAGTTCTGATTCTTATCCTTATCCTTATCCTCACTATCGCAACAATCATTCTCCTTTTTCAATTACCACCTGAGGAATCTGTTTTCTTCTACTTCGCCCTTGGGGTTATAATGTTTTTAATTCTCCCGTGTCTTTATGTTGTGATAAACATTGATATACACGGTTTGTAATTCCTGTTTTTGTGATCGAATTTATATTTTCCTTTATTCTTCGGAGCTCCATGCTCTGGTTTTCTCTTCCCAACTGCAAGTCAAGCGAATAATGGTCCAGAATTCATAGATATAGAGTTTCGAATGATTATAATGTTCTAAGCAGGGTGGAACGTGATAGCACAATTTCATTTTCAAATTTATCAACATCACAGAAGATAGAACCATCAAGAATACATTTTCTTGATATGTTCAGAAGTTAAGTAGAATGAAAGATTTATGTAACATGGCACATGATGACGTTAGGATCTGTGAATCATCACGTTCCATTAGAAACTCAGTATGACTTACTGTAATATAATCACGTTGGCCGAGCGTCATTATATTATACTAACCCATGCTTCAATTCCCAACACTTCTCCACAATTCATTCGTAATTTATACTTAGATTTTACAGAAGTTTCCAATATAATGGAATACAGAAAACACGAAGAGGTAGATAATTTCGGACAAGAATATTTATGAAAATATCCTCAGAAATATCGAAGATATTTATGATGATATTTTAGAATTTCTAAGTTCGAAGGTGGATGAAGAAAGATTTTCTGCAAGATTTTAACATGACTTCGGAACAAGATATTCTCTAAAGATTTCGGCGGATCCAGAATTACCTGGATTCTTTGAATATAGGGTTTGGTCCTTGTATTTGTCCTGGGTCTCCTTCGTGGTTAGCTCAATCCATTTTTCAGTACCAAATTTTCTATCGAGCGTTCCCAACACTCCATTCTTTATCATCGAACTTTTGGTCATTAAGAACATTTACAATTTTACTGTTTCCTCTGCATTTAATGCAGTCATATCTGAATCGTCGGTTAACAATCCAAGGTGGTTTCAGGAGAATTGTGTTTTTAGATGATTAAACATTGATGATAATATGGTGGAATGTAAATGGTTCCCCGGTAACAATAAAAGAGCACACATATATATCAAAATGTTAGTAAGGTTGTTTAAAACGAAAAGTCGAAGTTGACTCGCTGGAGCTGTGGCAAAATTTGCTACTTTGAAAGGGATTACCAAATTATTTTGGATAATAATAACACTAAAGAAATTAGCACTGCTATGTGTTAAACGTTTACTCAGGTTCCGAGAGTTTTTCAGGTGCAAAACTATATGCATCAATCTTTCCTTCCGTAAATGAAGTATGGTTGGTTCTTCCTCTCGATTGAGGTGTTTTCAAGAATCATGAAAGGTTTAAACGCAGATTATAATCGTCAAAATACAAATGAGGTTTAAGATGAAATCAAGTGGCAAACTTGAAGAATTATTTAGTTTCATATGTTATAATCAGTATTTTAATTCATTTTAATTGTCCAATATTATTCTTCCACAGTTGATAGTCCATAGTTAACAGTCCAATCATTCATATATATAGCTTAATATATAATATTCGAATTAATTAATACGTATCGTGACCCGTGTACATGTCTCAGACTCGATCACAACTCAAACTATATATATTATTGTAGAATCAACCTCAACCCTGTATAGAGAACTCGATCATTACTGCATATAGAGTGTCTATGGTTATTCCAAATAATATATATATATATAGATGCGTCGATATGATATGTCAAAACCTTGTATACGTGTTCCGATATTTAAAGTGCGTAAAATAAATAACAGAAATTAAATGACGATAAATAAAGTGCGTAAAGTAAATAACAGAAATTAAATGACGATAAATAAAATTGCGAGAATATAAATTGCTATAAATAAATTGCGATAAATATAATATAATCAGTTAGCTAGGAATGGTTAGCTAGGAACAGTTAGCGTGGATTCTTATCAAAATTCTCATAGTTAATTTGTTTGTTTCTAACAATTTTTATTTTGTCCAATGTTTTCTTCATTATGCCACTTGTCGGATTCTGATAGGTCAAAATCCAAATATGAAATTGAATGAAAATGGTTATTCTGTGGTGAACGGATACGTGCATCGGTGGATGTAAATAGGATAGTAAATGACTGTTGAATCAGATTTGATAGAATGTACAGTGTAACTTATTAATGTGAAATCTAAATATTCCTCGGGTATTACCTACCCGTTAAAATATTTTCACCATTAACAGTTTGTACAAAAGAATTTTTAATTACAATCTTTATGAAAACATATATACGTATATATTTTCTTCAGATGTAATCATGGATTTAATGAGTCAATGTGATATTAAACTCATTAGATTTACGGCTAAAACTAGAGTACATAATCTCTAAAACATTAGAGATTACAAAATTGCCCTGAAGGACGAAGATAGTTTATATAGAATAATTCGTGGAACGATGATTATACTCGAGGTACAGAATGAGATGTTGAGGCGTGTGACGTTGAAACTTGGGTTGTTGGTGGTAATGGTATTGATATTAGTGGTACTGTTGGTGCCGGTGATTTTATTGAAGCTGGTACGTTTTGCACCATATTTTCCAGGGCTACAACTCGGGCGCGAAACTCGTTGATTTCTTATATTATTCCGGGATGATTGTTGGTCGGAACGAGCGAATGAATAAGGTTCAGAATGTGGGATAGTATATAATCGTGACGAGATACTCTAGCAATGAGTGAGAAAATGGTGTCTCGAACAGGTTCGCCGGTAAGTGCTTCAGGTTCATCACCAAGAGGGCAATGTGGTGGATGGAAGGGATCGCCTTCTTCTTGTCTCCAATGATTGAGTAGACTACGAATCCATCAGATGAATTGGGGATGGCTGATTGGTTGATTTATTTTGGTGACGCTGCTTTCGGAGCTTAGGTGAACATCCTTATCGGAATAGCTGTCGGAATAACTATCAGAATAGTTATCGGAATCTGAGGGACTCGAACTGGTTGCAGGAATCATCTCGTACGATCAGATGAAGGATTTTTGATAAGAAATAGATTATAGGATGTAGATTAGTACCCTGCAATACATAATTTACATATGCATATATAATACTAAAATCTCATAAGTTACGGAGAAATCTACGGAAGTTGTTAGGAAGAGTCTATAGTAACAGATACGCTAAGATATGAATTTATCTATATACTGTCTATGCAATAGAGGCAGTAAGACGTGTCTAGACTTTATGGATGATAAGCAAATAATTTTCAACACTAAATGATAAGCAAAACTTTTGACACACAGACACGGTCAAAGTCCAGACTCACTAATGCATCCTAACGACTATCAGTTAGACACACTAATGCAAGACCTGGTTCGCTAAGACCATCGCTCGGATACCACCTGTGAAGACCCGTCCTTATCCACCTGGACGAAGTCATCAACATTTGGTCCCATTGCGAGGTACTGACCTAAATATGCCATGTACGACTCCATATAATATCTTTAACATGAGCAAATGCACAGCGGAAGATTTCTTTCATATCTGAGAATAAACATGCTTAAAAGTGTCAACCAAAAGGTTGGTGAGTTCATAGGTTTATCATAACTATTATTTCAATATCTTAATAGACCACAAGATTTCATATACACAAACGTTTTAATAAAAATATTCTAAGTGGTTGAGCACTTGGTAACCATACTTAACATTTAATCAACGTCGCATATTCCCTTTATTATGAAATCTCACTACACTGTACCAAGAGTAGTCACCGAAACGAAGTACTGTGCAACCGTTGAATACTGGTCGTCCAGTCCGGTTGGGGTTATCAGGCCCGATAGATCTATCAACAGGATTCGCGTTTACAATACAGCATGTAAATGGTAGTTACTAAGCTACAGGGAAGTATGCCAGTGGTACAACTCAACGTAAAATATATTTTAAGTACTTATGTCTATTTCGTAAAGCATTCATAAAAGCAGCGCATGTATTCTCAGCCCAAAAATATATATTGCAAAAGCAATTAAAAAGGGAGCAAATGAAACTCACCATACTGTATTTTGTAGTAAAAATACATATGACGACATTGAACAAGTGTAGGGTTGGTCTCGGATTCACGAACCTATATCATTTATATATATATATATATATATATATATATATATATATATATATATATATATATATATATATATATATATATATATATATATATATATATATATATATATATATATATTAACACACATAATTGTAATCGGACAATTTATATATATATAAACCTATTAGTTATATCATTTTTATATTAATAACCTATATATTTCATATATTCATTTTATATATTTAAAATAAATAAAAATATAAATATTGTTATGTTATATGTATTAAATATATATTTTGTATATATATACATATCGTTTGTTTTGTTAAAATTATAATAATACTAAAATAATATTAGTAATGATAATAATAATAATAATAATAATAAAAATAAAAATAATAATAATAATAATAGTAATAGTAATAATAATAATAATAATAATAATAATAATAATAATAATAATAATAATAATAATAATAATAATAATAATAATAATAATAATAATAATAATAATAATAATAATAATAATAATAATAATAATAATAATAATAATAATGAGTTAATAATTAAACTACCTCAATGAAGTAGCCCTTAAAAATGCCCAAGTCCGGGTTTGAACCCGCGTCGTCCCGCTAACCCCATAATATCCTTAACCATCCAAGCTAAACCATTTTTCTGATTTATTCCTATATTAATTCTTTATAACCGTATTTTCTGCTTCCTTTTTCTTCTAGGCTTAAAACCCAATCATCGTCATTATCATCATCTTATTTAACTTTATCATCATCATTAACAATTCACCACCATCAAGTAATACCATTATCATTATTAAGCATACAATGTCATACCCATGATCATGAATCATAATCATAATCATAATCATAATCATAATCATAATCATAATCATAATCATAATCATAATCATAATCATAATCGTAATCATAATCATCATCAAGATCATCATAACCACTTTATCTATTATTTTTGTAATGTGTCATCAAAAAAAATATATATATATAATTCATCAATCGAAGTGCAGCAGTTTTCCAACCGAGTTCCAGGTCCAATTACTCCAACAACCACGGCCCAATGTAATTACGGATACACTATGGCCTAACAATCAAATAAACACAGCCCATTAATTAACCTCGGCCCAACCAGAATCCCATTAACAAGTCGATGGAATAAAAGGAATTCCAATAAAATAAAACAGCTCAAATTATTTATCAAGTGGGGTTTTGTTTGATTCAATGTGTCGGCCATAAAAAAAAATAATTGAAACAGATCATCGTTTACTCATCATCATTGTGTCCTTCATCAATCACCATCATTATTCATTCTCTTTATCTTCACCGAATAAAAAAAATATTTATCATCTTCATCGTGGTTTTAACACCATAAAAAAACCGTAGCAGTAGCATAAAGAAACAGAAAAATAGGAGTGTTTTGCAGCGATAGTAGATGTAGTTGCAGCTGGATTACGAGGCAGGAACAATAGTAATTAATGGCGAGATGTGTGGTTGTTTGATGGCGTTTAAGTGATGTTGTATCCGTATTAACCGTAGAAGAAAAAGAAGACGACAGTTGAAGTAACATGAATGATTAATAGGATGTGATGATGGTGGTGATTCATCAGGAGAAGAAACAGGAAACTGAAACACGTATGATGGTGATGGTTTAAGGAGAAGGGAGATGGTGGGTGTTTGAGAGCTTAGCCGAATAACAACAACTAGCAGTTCAAAGGAATGGTGGTTGGCGATCATGATGAGTTACGGACAGAAGCATATTGGTCAAGAGCAGGAACCTTACAAGTTGTAGTGGTTTAGATGATAGGTTTATAATAGAGATGATGATGGTTTAAGTTGGTGATTTATGGTGTTCTCGGTGGTGTTGTTTTAAAAAAAAAAATAGTGGTTTGATGATGGATGATGGTTCTTTGTTATAATGATGAGGGTCATGGTTTGAGGGAGTTGTAGTAGAAAATTCGAAAGTTGATAGATGATTCGAGTAATTAAATGGGTTGTTTAATCTATATCCTAAGTATGCATATTATATAAAATATGTATAATTAGTAAATATATTAGAAAAGCAAAGGTGGAAAGAAAAAAAAATCCATTGATTTAATATAAAGGTAGGCACATAGTGATTTGGATTAGGACAGATAACAGATGCATGTGTATGTGTGTACGTAAATGTATGCATATGCATTTGTATTTATATAGATATTTTCAATATGTAAACAAAACACAAGTGGCCACACCATTGACCCTAAACTCACTTTACCTTACTTCCAAATTTCAAAAACGTGATTTAAAGATAGAAAGAAAAAAAAATATAGCAGCCATGGTTTTATTGTTATTCTCATACCGACACTTTTGTTTGATATTTTTATTTTCAATAAAATATAATCCTACCTACTTGAAATTGTTAAGCATTTCCAAGTGCAGAAATATCGTGAAAGAGAGTTGTGTTTGATGGTAATTTAATTTCTTTTATATATTTACGAAAATATATGTTGACACCATTCATCTGAAATTCTGGCTTCACCACTGTTAATCCTCATATTATTTTTAGTTAAAATTTTACAATTATAATTCCACCATCATGTAATATATATACTTTTTATAATAAGTTTATTTGTATCGTAAGTTATTTTACATAACAACTAAATTATATAATAGTTTATTAAGGTATTTCAAGTTTTAATATATATACATTTATATACACATCTAATTACAAACAGTTGTTCGTGAATCGTCGGAAAAGATCGAAGGGTAATTGCATATATAAAAACAGTTCAAAATTTTTGACACTCAACCTATTAGACTTTTGCTTATCGTGTTGAAACATATAAAGATTAAGTTTAAATTTGGTCAAAAATTTTCGGGTCGTCACAGTGGGACTTTAAACCGCCTTTCAAATGTGCACTTTGCTTTGGAAACCGAAAGTAAATCGGCTATTTGATTGCAAGTGTCGTTGACCTAAACCCGAGGCAACTGTGGATGGCACACCCACCTTTAACCATGGTTCTATCGTTACTATCATTGTTTATACCGCCGTATCATAATCACTTATGTATAAAGTGTGAAGAATAAAGAAGTAATTCTAGTGTGATTTTATTTCAAGTTCTATATTGCTTGAGGATAAGCAACGCTCAAGTGTGGGGATATTTGATAGAACTCCAAATGAACATATATTTAGGCTCAATATCCTTCTAATATGTAAAACTTTTAGTTGCAATTGTTCTATTTTCAAGTAATAGTCGTTTAAATAAATAAGTGCGAAGACAAAAGAAGAAAACGACGATTTGAAAACACAAATGACCAAAAAGCTCAAATGTACAAGATATAATTCAAGTGGTTCAATTTATTGATGAGAAACGTCCAAAAATGACAAGAGTACAAGTCGCGAAACGCAATGTACAAGATATTAAATCGTACGAAAGGACGTTCGAAAATCCGGAACCGGGACATAAACCGAGCATCAACGCGCAAGTCAACGGAGCTAAAATTACAAGTCAACTATGCACAAGAATATAATATAATATATATAAAATTATATTATATATATATATATATATATATATATATATATATATATATATATATATATATATATATATATATATATATATATATAAATAAAGTGTCGGCAAACTAGAAAACAAAGCATTGTGAGCTGGATCAGGTAGCCATGCGATCGTATGGCATATAGGCACAAAGCCCATGTGATGGCATAGGCATCAGAAGTTGGCCAAGTCTATAAAAGCCACAAGTTTCTGCCGAATTCAGTGCACCTCTTCACACTCTTTTCATTCCTTCTTCTGTAAACATAAATACATTTATATTATAATTTTAATATAAGTTAATTTTAATAATAAAGTTATGGCTTAGTTGGGTTATTGTAAGAAATGTTTTACGGGTTTTAAGTCGAAACTCTGTCCGGGTAACGATACGCGATAAATAATCACTGTAAGCTATGTTCTTCCTTTTTAAATTAATGTCTCGTAACTAAGTTATTATTATGCTTATTTGAGCTGAAGTAATTGTGATGTTGGGCTAAATATTAAGATGGGGTTATTGGATTTTGTACCATAATTAATGTTTGAACAAAAGACCGACACTTGTGGGCATTTGACTATGGACTATTAATAGATGGGGGGTATTGTCTAATTGAGTGACAACTCATTGGAGTCTGTCGAACCTATCTTCAAATTAATTAACTTAATAATTAATAATGATTATGATTGTCCTATTTAGTGACATTCATACGGAATCTATTATAATCATTTAATTAATTATTCGGGTTGGGTAATTGATTATTCAAACTGATCAAGTGGGTAAATTAATATTCATATCTAATCAAAACAGGGGTGGATTACATACAGTGATAACTGGTGTAATTGTTGACAGAAGTGATAACTGCGTCATAGTTTAAATCCTTAATTAGTTGGAATATTTGACTTCGGGTATAAGGGTAATTTGACGAGGACACTCGCACTTTATATTTATGACCGATGGACTATTATGGACAAAAATCAGATAGACGTATCAAATAAACCAGGACAAAGGACAATTAACCTAGAGTAATAAATTAAAATCAAAACGTCAAACATCATGATTACGGAAGTTTAAATAAGCATAATTGTTTTATTATATTTCTCATCGTAATTTTATTTACTGTCATTTTATTTATTGTCATTTTAATATTGTTATTTATTTTACGCACTTTAATTATTGTCATTTACCTTTACGCTTAAAATATAAAATCGACAAACTGGTCATTAAACGGTAAAGCCCCTCTTTTATAATAATAACACTTATATGTGTGTGTGTGTGTATGTGTGTGTGTGTATATATATATATATATATATATATATATATATATATATATATATATATATATATATATATATATATATATATATATATATATAGTTGTTAAAAATATTGTACGTAATCACTAGCTCCCTGTGGAACGAACCGGACTCTTACTAAAAACTACACTACTCTACGATTATGTACACTGCCTATAGTGTTGTAGCAAGGTTTAGGTATATCCCATTCTATATAAATAAATAAAACATGTGTAAATCGTATAATATTTCGTCGTATTTCGTAGTAAAATAATAACTATTTCGTACGCCTCCGCTCGCACATCAATAACGCCGTAAACGGCTCACCACCGACAAGATCAATCTTACCATCCAACCAATCCTTCGCCCTACCCCGCAACAAGCTAGTAGCGAGTCTTGTCATCTTCTCGGGAGGGCAATCAATAGTACGAAAACACCCTTCGACATACGAGATCCATGTTGTACTTACCAAAGGATCCGGTTTACTGTGACGATCGCTCCAAATCCATATGGACGAACACGTCATTCATCGATTTCATTGCGAGGTATTTGACCTCTATATGATACGTTTTATAAACATTGCATTCTTTTGAAAAGGCACACCATAAATGAATATTTAAATCAAAGGTTTTCGGCATCTGATGATTTCTGCATATAGACAATCACCGTAAATAATAGTTTACAATAGTAATTCCGTTGACAATGCAGTCAAAATAAGATACATGATGATGATTTGGTGAATGCAACGTTTCCTTGATAAATATGCCATGTAAGACTCCATGCATATAGCTTGTCTAACATATAAGCAAATAGCGGAAGACTTCTAGGGAACCTGAGAATAAACATGCTAACAAGTGTCAACACAAAGGTTAGTGAGTTCATAGTTTTAGTGTTTCGCATAATCTGTATATAAAGGTGGATCACAAGATTTCAGTTGTTTCATCCGAAACGTTTATCAAAATATTCTACGAAATTGAGTGAAATGTCCCGTTCTTATTGATTAAAAACGTTCCATATTAATTGATTTCGTTGCGAGGTTTTGACCTCTATATGAGACGTTTTTCAAAGACTGCATTCATTTTAAAACAAACCATAACCTTTATTTCATCAATAAAGGTTTAAAAAGCTTTACGTAGATTATCAAATAATGATAATCTAAAATATCCTGTTTACACACGACCATTACATAATGGTTTACAATACAAATATGTTACAACAAAATAAGTTTCTTGAATGCAGTTTTTACACAATATCATACAAGCATGGACTCCAAATCTCGTCCTTATTTAAGTATGCGACAGCGGAAGCTCTTAATAATCACCTGAGAATAAACATGCTTAAAACGTCAACAAAAATGTTGGTGAGTTATAGGTTTAACCTATATATATCAAATCATAATAATAGACCACAAGATTTCATATTTCAATACACATCCCATACATAGAGATAAAAGTCATTCATATGGTGAACACCTGGTAACCGACATTAACAAGATGCATATATAAGAATATCCCCATCATTCCGGGACACCCTTCGGATATGATATAAATTTCGAAGTACTAAAGCATCCGGTACTTTGGATGGGGTTTGTTAGGCCCAATAGATCTATCTTTAGGATTCGCGTCAATTAGGGTGTCTGTTCCCTAATTCTTAGATTACCAGACTTAATAAAAAGGGCATATTCGATTTCGATAATTCAACCATAGAATGTAGTTTCACGTACTTGTGTCTATTTTGTAAATCATTTATAAAAGCTGCATGTATTCTCATCCCAAAAATATTAGATTTTAAAAGTGGGACTATAACTCACTTTCACAGATTTTTACTTCGTCGGGAAGTAAGACTTGGCCACTGGTTGATTCACGAACCTATAACAATATATACATATATATCAAAGTATGTTCAAAATATATTTACAACACTTTTAATATATTTTGATGTTTTAAGTTTATTAAGTCAGCTGTCCTCGTTAGTAACCTACAACTAGTTGTCCACAGTTAGATGTACAGAAATAAATCGATAAATATTATCTTGAATCAATCCACGACCCAGTGTATACGTATCTCAGTATTGATCACAACTCAAACTATATATATTTTGGAATCAACCTCAACCCTGTATAGCTAACTCCAACATTCACATATAGAGTGTCTATGGTTGTTCCGAAATATATATAGATGTGTCGACATGATAGGTCGAAACATTGTATACGTGTCTATGGTATCTCAAGATTACATAATATACAATACAAGTTGATTAAGTTATAGTTGGAATAGATTTGTTACCAATTTTCACGTAGCTAAAATGAGAAAAATTATCCAATCTTGTTTTACCCATAACTTCTTCATTTTAAATCCGTTTTGAGTGAATCAAATTGCTATGGTTTCATATTGAACTCTATTTTATGAATCTAAATAGAAAAAGTATAGGTTTATAGTCAGAAAAATAAGTTACAAGTTGTTTTTGTAAAGGTAGTCATTTCAGTCGAAAGAACGACGTCTAGATGACCATTTTAGAAAACATACTTCCACTTTGAGTTTAACCATAATTTTTGGATATAGTTTCATGTTCATAATAAAAATCATTTTCTCAGAATAACAACTTTTAAATCAAAGTTTATCATAGTTTTTAATTAACTAACCCAAAACAGCCCGCGGTGTTACTACGACGGCGTAAATCCGGTTTTACGGTGTTTTTCGTGTTTCCAGGTTTTAAATCATTAAGTTAGCATATTATGTAGATATAGAACATGTTTTTAGTTGATTTTAAAAGTCAAGTTAGAAGGATTAACTTTTGTTTGCGAACAAGTTTAGAATTAACTAAACTATGTTCTAGTGATTACAAGTTTAAACCTTCGAATAAGATAGCTTTATATGTATGAATCGAATGATGTTATGAACATCATTACTACCTTAAGTTCCTTGGATAAACCTACTGGAAAAGAGAAAAATGGATCTAGCTTCAACGGATCCTTGGATGGCTCGAAGTTCTTGAAGCAGAATCATGACACGAAAACAAGTTCAAGTAAGATCATCACTTGAAATAAGATTGTTATAGTTATAGAAATTGAACCAAAGTTTGAATATGATTATTACCTTGTATTAGAATGATAACCTACTGTAAGAAACAAAGATTTCTTGAGGTTGGATGATCACCTTACAAGATTGGAAGTGAGCTAGCAAACTTGAAAGTATTCTTGATTTTATGTAACTAGAACTTGTAGAATTTATGAAGAACACTTAGAACTTGAAGATAGAACTTGAGAGAGATCAATTAGATGAAGAAAATTGAAGAATGAAAGTGTTTGTAGGTGTTTTTGGTCGTTGGTGTATGGATTAGATATAAAGGATATGTAATTTTGTTTTCATGTAAATAAGTCATGAATGATTACTCATATTTTTGTAATTTTATGAGATATTTCATGCTAGTTGCCAAATGATGGTTCCCACATATGTTAGGTGACTCACATGGGCTGCTAAGAGCTGATCATTGGAGTGTATATACCAATAGTACATACATCTAAAAGCTGTGTATTGTACGAGTACGAATACGGGTGCATACGAGTAGAATTGTTGATGAAACTGAACGAGGATGTAATTGTAAGCATTTTTGTTAAGTAGAAGTATTTTGATAAGTGTATTGAAGTCTTTCAAAAGTGTATAAATACATATTAAAACACTACATGTATATACATTTTAACTGAGTCGTTAAGTCATCGTTAGTCGTTACATGTAAGTGTTGTTTTGAAACCTTTAGGTTAACGATCTTGTTAAATGTTGTTAACCCAATGTTTATAATATCAAATGAGATTTTAAATTATTATATTATCATGATATTATCATGTATGAATATCTCTTAATATGATATATATATATATACATTAAATGTCTTTACAACGATAATCGTTACATATATGTCTCGTTTAAAAAAATCATTAAGTTAGTAGTCTTGTTTTTACATATGTAGTTCATTGTTAATATACTTAATGATATGTTTACTTATCATAGTATCATGTTAACTATATATATATCCATATATATGTCATCATATAGTTTTTACAAGTTTTAACGTTCGTGAATCACCTGTCAACTTGGGTGGTCAATTGTCTATATGAAACATATTTCAATTAATCAAGTCTTAACAAATTTGATTACTTAACATGTTAGAAACATTTAATCATGTAAATATCAATCTCAATTAATATATATAAACATGGAAAAGTTCGGGTCACTACATTGAGCACCCTGGTAACTAAACTTAATGTATATATAATTTATACCCTTTGTATAATCATCTTAATAATACACGCAAACCAACGTGTACGCTTCTCAAATAGCATACGTCCGTTAAAAGGCTAGTGCTCTAGCTCAGACGGGGATATCAAGCCCTATGGATCCATATACAACTACTCGCGCCCACCAGTTCTTATAACCGGCAGTTACTAGTTACCAAAGCTAAGGGATTTTCGATTCAAACTCAGTGTAGAATTTAGTATGTACTTGTATCCATTGCGTTTAAAATAAAGTGCATGTATTCTTAGCCCAAAAATATATATTGCAAAAGCATTTAAAAAGGGAGCAATGAAACTCACACATATAAATATTGTACATCAGTTAATAAAGCATTTGCATGTATTCTCAGCCCAAAAATGTAAAGAGTAAAAGGGATCATATGAAACTCACCTTAGCAGCACATAAGGTCATTCATCAAAAAGTGACCGTAACTCGGAATGCAAGATTAACCGTAGATCTCAACCTAGAGAACATATCTTGGTCAATACATGTCTAATAAACTAGGTTGGGTTATAGTGTATCACAATCCTAATGCTCGAGATCGACATACAAAAGTTATCAAAACTCATTTCAAAAAGTCAATTTTGACAATTGTTCAACAAAACGAGGCGTGCCTTATATAAGGATTTATTTACTTGGCTAGTAGTATTTTATCAATCTCATAAACAGGTTGTTTAAATATTAATTGCAGATTCAAAAGCAATTCCAATTAACGTCAATTATAATTCAGTTGACCATATCTTTTGATTCGTTCATCGAATTTACGCGATTTCTAAATGAAAAGTTATTGATTTTTCGCCAGCTTTCCCAAAATATGTATATCATATACCTTTTATCAGTAATATATCTATTTAATTCGTGATTCATTATAAACTGTTTAACGACGAAATTTATCATACAAGCATGTATAAATATATACTCGAGCACTAGACATGTATACACTATTAATATATAAAAGATAAGATATGAATGCTCACGTATCAATATTGAGATTCAATATTGCAGGAAAGTACGTAGACGCAACAGAGATGATAAATACTAGGTTTGACTTGCGAACAATACCCATAACCTCCATAGCTATAACCCATAATTTCCTTAGTTCTATTCCGTTTGAAGCGTGTTTTGAAAGTGACACGCTCATGACCTCGTCGTAATATTTTATGTATAATATTACTAAAAATATTAAGATTAATAATAATAATAATCTTAATAATATAATTATAATAATAATAATAATAATAATAATAATAATAATAATAATAATAATAATAATAATAATAATAATAATAATAATAATAATAATAATAATAATAATAATAATAATGAATAAATACTTAGGAGTAATATGTGTAAAAAAACATGCGCAAGAAACCTGGTATTTATAGCCATAATTCCTGATTCTGATGCCCATGCGATCGCATGGGTTTTATGCCTATTTCTCATGCGATCGCATGGCGGTCAGATCCAGCTCACATATTTTTTGTTTTCTTGTTTGTCGACATAATTAAATATAATATATATAATATATATAATATATATAATTTAAATAATTAATTATATATTATATTAAATTCATGTGCATAGTTGACTTGAAATTTTCGTTCCGATGACTCGTACGTTGTCACTCGACTTATGTCCCGGTTCCAGTTTCTCGAACGCATTTTCGTACGCTTAGAAAACTCGCAATTTACGTTTTGTGACTCGTACTTTTGTCAAAATATAGTCTTAAATTATCAATAAATTATATCATTCAAAGTGTATCTTAAACTTTCGAGTGTTTTAGTCATTTACTTCTATAAATCATTGTCTCACTATTTGTTAATATATATATATATATATATATAATAACAAATCGTTTTATGACCAAGTTAATATATATTTTCAACATTCATAAACACATTTTAAATATACGTCGTAAGTTATTCATACAATTAATATTCCAACTTATCATAAATATATTCAAATAAATATTAAAACCAATAAGTTTAATGTACGGTATCAACAAAATTAATACATTGTTACGTTTTCAAGTTATAGTATATATATATATATATATATATATATATATATATATATATATATATATATATATATATATATATATATATATATATATATATATGTATCTATATACATATAATTGTTCGTGAATCGTCGAGAACAACCGAAAGGTATTTGAATATATGAAAGTAGTTCAAAAATTTTGAGATTCAGTTTTACAGACTTTGTTTATCATGTCGAAAATGTTACTCATACAAAGATTAAGTTTAAATTTGGTGAGAAATTTCTGGGTCATCACAGTACCTACCCGTTAAAGAAATTTCGTCCCGAAATTTGAGTGAGGTCGTCATGACTAACAATAAAAATGTTTTCATGCCGTATGTGTGTTGATAAATAGAGTTTTATCACCGTTGAATAATATGGATAAAATAATCCGATTATTCGAAGCGTATGAGAGAAGTTATTGTAAAAGAGTGAAATGGAGAATAGAGATTCGTCTTAACTCTTGACGTATTAACGATTGATTTCCGTAATTTAAGGAATAGAAAATCTTCATAATCTAAATAAGATTTGATTTTTCGGAATTTAAGGAAATTAAGATTTCTTTTGATTAAATGCATAATTTGCCTCGATTGCTATGTTTGATATTTCGCTATAAATTGACCTCTTCAGTTTCATTATTTTCATCACTCTTACATCTTCTTCCTCATTTCCTATTTTCAAAAGATTGTAAAAATGCTTCATCCAGTTCTGATTCTTGATATACTCCTAACTTTTAAATCTGTCATTCTTCTTTTTCATCTACCACCGGAGGAAGTTATTTTCTTCTACCATTACCTTGGGGTTATAGTGTTTTTCATTCTCCCGTGTCTTTATATTGCTATACGCATTGATATACACGGTTTGTAATTTCTGGGTGGTTGTTGGGTTTTATATCTTCCCTTATATTTCGATGTCTCTGCTTCTGTCTTTCCATAATCATTGACATCCACAGTTAATACTCTCTTCAATTTACTGTGATTTATATATACTCCCATTGATATTTTGAAGCTTCATGCTTTTGTTTTATCTTCCCGACTTTAAATCAAGCGAATAATGGTCCAGAATTCGTAGGTATGAATTTCAGAATGAACATAATTAATGTTCTAAAAAAACGATAATAGCACAATCTGACTTGTCAAATTACCAGAATACCTCGCAAAAGACCAAATCATTAAGAAAATATTTTCTTGATAGTTTAGAGGTTAAATAGAATGAAAGAGTTATGTAACATGGTTTATAATGAGGGTATGATCTATGAAACTTTATCACGTTCCATTAGAAACTCAGCATGACTTACTATAATATAATCACGTTGATCAAGTGTCATTATATTATACTAACTCATGCTTCAGTTCCCAACACCACTTCAAAATATTCATATTTTAAACTCGAAGGTTTCAGAATTTAGAAACTAAAATAGTTTCTTTTATGATGTTACACAGATATCGCAAGGAGAAAATTGATTTTCGATGAGAATGATTATGGAATTATCTCCAGAAATATGTAGGATATTTATAATGAAAGATACGATGATATCTTAGAATTTCTAATATCAGATAATGATGAAGAATATTGTTTGCAAATGTTTAGATTCAGAAGCAAGGTATTAGTTAATGGCTTCAGCAGATACTGAATAATTTAGATTCTTTGAAGGCAGGTTTAGTCTTTGTGATTTATCCACAACCTCCTTCATACTTTGCTCAATCCGTTTTCCTGTTTCAAACCTTCTCTTTTTCTGAGCCTTGCCAACACACTATTCTTTATCATCAAACTTTTGACTGTTAAGGTCGTTTACAGTTTTTGCTGCTTCATCAGCATTCAAAGTTATCATAACCGAATCGTTGGTTATCAATCCGAGGTGTTTTTAAAAGTTTGAAGGGTTTGCATGAAGATTGAATTTGTCAAGATACATATGATGTTCTAGAATTTTGAGCGATACAAATTTTTTTTTTCTTTTTTTTTCTGGGTTTATGAATAGAAGTGATGTTCTAGCACAGTTTTGAAGTCAAAGTATAGCATTTGAAAGATGTAAGAATCTAAGAGTGATGTTTTCTGTTAAATCTTGGCTTGGATTCTGATTTTTCAAAATCAGAATATGTAATTGAATTTGTATGGAAACGATTGTATATCGCTGTGAGCATAGTTAATAATTTTTGAATCAAAGTTGAAGAATGTACAGTATAACATATTAATTGTGAACTTATATATTTCCCGAGTATTACCTACCCGTTAAAGATTTCACAATTAATACTTTGTACAAAAGAATTTTTTTATTACCGTATTTATGAAAATATATGTATGTATATTTTCTTCAGATGTAATACAGATTTGATGAGTTAATATCATATTAAGCTCATTTGATTTTTGAATTGAATGAATAATCTCTAAAACATTAAGGATTACATAATCTTCGCGGAGTATTTCACTAATGAAATCAATACTTCATTATTTATTCTTATTCCTCGGTGAAGGATGTTGATGCTCGTGGAATTCTTATGAACTTAATAAGATATAAATGATGTTTTCTAGAAAGTTTGGAGTACAACGAAGATAAAAATGTAAAATCAAACATGTAATTGATTAATACACTAAGTTCATTATGAAATGGAATTCATTGAGTTGAAACAGATATTTGTAGTTAACGATGGTTAAGTTGTTAACAAAGGATGTACATCATAGCATATTAGTAATATGAATTAACCGAGTAGTATCTACCCCTTAAAATTCACACGTAATAGCTTAGTACGAAAAGATTCATGATAGTTTTAAAATTTATATATATAAGATATACATATAAATTCTTTAGATGAATTGAGTTATTACTTCATAACTCATTGATACAATATACTCGTTGTTGACTCGTAATGATGTCCACGGTGCTTTCTTGAACTGACGGAGCTTGTGATGTTAGAGGTGCTACTGATTCTGACGATGTTGACAGCACTGACTGTGCTGGTGAGGCTAAGGGTACTGTTGATGCTGTTGGTAAAACAAGTCAAGCTTGTATCTTACACCATTCGGATAAGGGTTTCTACTCTATCTGATTTAGGGTTAAGGCTAGAATAGATAATCTCTAAACTTTAGAAATTACATAATCACCGTAGAATGCTTCTCCGATGAAGTTATGAATCCATACTTCATCGTTTGTCGTTGCTGGTACTTCTTGGTACCTATGGTGCGTATGATGTTGATATCCGAGGTACAAATTGTGATGTTGAGGCGTGTGATGCGGATGTGGTTGTTGGCGGTGGTAATGATCCTGTTGGTGTGGATGATGGTGGTACCGGTTATGCTGCGGGTGCTGCTGCTGGTGTTCGTAACCCTTGCACCATATTCTCCAAAGCCACTACCCGAGCACGAAGCTCGTTGACTTCTTCTATTATACCGGGATGATCGGTGGTTCGGACGTTCGGATAAATAAGATTTATAATATGGGATAGTATATAATCATGATGAGATACTCTGGAAATGAGAGAGAAAATAGTATTACGAATAGGTTCGCCGGTAAGTGCTTCAGGTTCTTCGCCAAGAGGTGAATGTGGTGGATGGAAGGGATCACCTTCTTCTTGTCTCTAATGATTAAGTAGGCTACGAACTCATCCCCAATTCATCCAGAATAGGTGATGGCTGATTGGTTGATCCATTCCGGTTACACTTTCTTCAGAGTTCAGGTGAATATCCATATCGGAATAGCGGTCGGAATTTAAGGAATTTGAACTAGATACGGGATCTATCTTGTATAATTAGAGAGATAATTTTTGATATGAAATAGATTATAGAATTTGATTGGTACTCTTCAATACATAATTTACATATGTATATACAATACCAAAATCTCATAAATTACGGAGAAATTTTCGGAAGATGGCAGTCAAAGTTTACTGTAATAGATATGACAAGATATGAATTTTCTCTATACACTATCTATGCAATCAATGCAATAAGACGCGTTTAGACTTAAGATGATAGACAGGTAATTTCTGACAAGAAATGATAAGCAAAACTTTTGACATGCAGACACAGTCAAAGTCCAGACTTACTAATGCATCCTAACAACTATCAGTTAGACACACTTATGCAAGACCTTGTTCACTAGGACCAACGCTCTGATACCAACTGTGACGATCGTTCCAAATCCATATGGACGAACACGTCATTCATCGATTTCATTGCGAGGTATTTGACCTCTATATGATACGTTTTGTAAACATTGCATTCTTTTGAAAAAGCACACCATAAATGAATATTTAAATCAAAGGTTTTCGACATCTGATGATTTCTGCATATAGACAATCACCGTAAATAATAGTTTACAATAGTAATTAAATTGACAATGCAGTCAAAATAAGATACATGATGATGATTTGGTGAATGCAACGTTTCCTTGATAAATATGCCATGTAAGACTCCATGCACATAGCTTGTCTAACATATAAGCAAACAGCGGAAGACTTCTAGGGAACCTGAGAATAAACATGCTAACAAGTGTCAACACAAAGGTTGGTGAGTTCATAGTTTTAGTGTTTCACATAATCTGTATATAAAGGTGGATCACAAGATTTCAGTTGTTTCATCCGAAACGTTTATCAAAATATTCTACGAAATTGAGTACCCTGATAACTAAACTTAACGTATATATAATTTATACCCTTTGTATAATCATCTTAATAATACACGCAAACCAACGTGTACGCTTCTCAAATAGCATACGTCCGTTAAAAGGCTAGTGCTCTAGCTCAGACGGGGATATCAAGCCCTATGGATCCATATACAACTACTCGCGCCCACCAGTTCTTATAACCGGCAGTTACTAGTTACCAAAGCTAAGGGATTTTTGGTTCAAACTCAGTGTAGAATTTAGTATGTACTTGTATCCATTGCGTTTAAAATAAAGTGCATGTATTCTTAGCCCAAAAATATATATTGCAAAAGCATTTAAAAAGGGAGCAATGAAACTCACACATATAAATATTGTACATCAGTTAATAAAGCATTTGCATGTATTCTCAGCCCAAAAATGTAAAGAGTAAAAGGGATCATATGAAACTCACCTTAGCAGCACATAAGGTCATTCATCAAAAAGTGACCGTAACTCGGAATGCAAGATTAACCGTAGATCTCAACCTAGAGAACATATCTTGGTCAATACATGTCTAATAAACTAGGTTGGGTTATAGTGTATCACAATCCTAATGCTCGAGATCGACATACAAAAGTTATCAAAACTCATTTCAAAAAGTCAATTTTGACAATTGTTCAACAAAACGAGGCGTGCCTTATATAACGTCAATTATAATTCAGTTGACCATATCTTTTGATTCGTTCATCGAATTTAAGCGATTTCTAAATGAAAAGTTATTGATTTTTCGCCAGCTTTCCAAAAACATGTATATCATATACCTTTTACCAGTAATATATGTATTTAATTCGTGATTCATTATAAACTATTTAACGACGAAATTTATCATACAAGCATGTATAAATATATACTCGAGCACTAGACATGTATACACTATTAATATATAAAAGATAAGATATGAATGCTCACGTATCAATATTGATATTCAATATTGCAGGAAAGTACGTAGACGCAACAGAGATGATAAATACTAGGTTTGACTTGCGAACAATACCCATGAACATTACCCATAATCTCCATAGCTATAACCCATAATTTCCTTAGTTCTATCCCGTTTGAAGCTTGTTTTGAAAGTGACACGCTCATGACCTCGTCGTAATATTTTATGTATAATATTACTAAAAATATTAAGATTAATAATAATAATAATCTTAATAATATAATAATAATAATAATAATAAATAAATAAATAAATAAATACTTAGGAGTAATATGTGTAAAAAATCATGCGCAAGAAACCTGGTATTTATAGCCATAATTCCTGATTCTGATGCCCATGCGATCGCATGGGTTTTATGCCTATTTCTCATGCGATCGCATGGCCGTCAGATCCAGCTCACATATTTTTTGTTTTCTTGTTTGTCAACATAATTAAATATAATATATATAATATATATAATTTAAATAATTAATTATATATTATATTAAATTCATGTGCATAGTTGACTTGAAATTTTCGTTCCGATGACTCGTACGTTGTCACTCGACTTATGTCCCGGTTCCGGTTTCTTGAACGCATTTTCGTACGCTTAGAAAACTCGCAATTTACATTTTGTGACTCGTACTTTTGTCAAAATATAGTCTTAAATTATCAATAAACTATATCATTCAAAGTGTATCTTAAACTTTCGAGTGTTTTGGTCATTTACTTCTATAAATCATTGTCTCGCTATTTGTTAATATATATATATATATATATATAATAACAAATCATTTTATGACCAAGTTAATATATATTTTCAACATTCATAAACACGTTTTAAATATACGTCGTAAGTTATTCATACAATTAATATTCCAACTTATCATATAAATTCAAATAAATATTTAAACCAATAAGTTTAATGTACGGTATCAACAAAATTAATACATTGTTACGTTTTCAAGTTATAGTATATATATATATATATATATATATATATATATATATATATATATATATATAATTGTTCGCGAATCGTCGAGAACAACCGAAAGGTATTTGAATATATGAAAATAGTTCAAAAATTTTGAGATTCAGTTTTACAGACTTTGTTTATCATGTCGAAAATGTTACTCATACAAAGATTAAGTTTAAATTTGGTCAGAAATTTCCGGGTCATCACATTTACCGTCATACATCGGGGGTTTAGTCCTCATGAAGCTCTTATGACAACGCTCCATTTCACCCCTACTTTGAATTTCGGAATACTTCATATCCATTTCTTCTCGAAACGCTCCCATTTGCTCCGCAACGACAGCCGCAACTCTAGCGTTAAACTCATCGTCATTCATCTCGATCTCGTTTCACGTCGTCATTCTAAAGAATGAAAACGATTAGTCCACGAACGTATAAACCACACACACAACACCGCCCCATCTTGCTAAACACTCGTCGTACATCACTTGTTAGACACGATTTGCACCCGTAATAAGGTTTGCAAGTCCTTATTACGCACACACACCGTATCAACTCGTTAGTACAACGACCGCCTCGCTTGATGATATAAACCAACAAAAACCAAAAATTCTACGCGTTATAAACACACGCAAGAATTACATCACAACACAAGCCAAAATCCTAGTTAGTTCACCTACACGCTAAGGCACTAACCAAGTTTCCATTCCGACCCGTACTCCTACAAGTCCTGCAACAAATAAGCACACACAAAAGTCTAAGTCTAGGCACCTATCTCAAGTCACCTAAATCTCTTAGACCATACTCTGATACCACTTGTAACGACCCAACCCGTATTTAAACCGGCCATTTTTTCTTTATAATACATTAATATCGTTAACATTTAGGTCCCAATTATGTTTCCAAAAAAATCTTTAATACAATAGTAGTTTAATAAACTTTAAAACATTTAATACATAAGTTGAAACACATGCGGGCACACAACCCGAGACCCGTTTGACATCACCAAAAGATACTAATAAGTTTTCCAACAAAAGACCGAGCATGGTGATTGGGAACGCTACCAATCCTAATCAAAAGTCTAGAGCACAATCTTCTAAAACAACCCGCAAGCACTAGTCCCCACGCTTACCCAAGCTGTCACCTCGCGAACCTATAAAAATGTAAACAACAAGAGGGTAAGCTAACGCTTAGTGAGTGAAAGTATACTACATACATATATATGCATAAAATGGACACACCACACGATAATAAACAAATAGCACAACCGGAGCGTCCAAGCATAAAGGCAAGCTAATCTAAGCATATCGTACGATCACTAGACAACAAGCTAATGACATCAACAATATAAGTACACCAACGACGACGTGTACAACGCCAATAAGCTACACCCGGAGGGTTAGCTACATCACAACAACACAACAATATATCCATATATATAACAAAGTGTAAACCGCCCAAGGTCAACCCCTTAACCCAATACCGAAAGTCAATTACAAAAATGAAGATTGGCCGAACTACACGAGCCTTAGTAAATCCGCATCCACACGAGACTACTATCTTCAATACCACAACAACATCAAGGTGGGCCGAACTACACGAGCCTTAGTGAATCCGCATCCACACGAGATCACTACCTCAATAAGATGACTGAACTACACGCATCTTCGTGAATCCGCATCCACACGTGATTCACTTCCCAAATTAAAACCCACATCATTGGGGTTACTCAACCGCAACTCAATTCCAACCCTTCGCCATTGGGGTTATATAATCCACATCACAAGCTCGTATGATAACGTACACACAAGGTGTGCACCTCGCCAAAGGTGGTCAACCAAAACGCACAACCGTGTCAATTGGACTTATACACAAGTCCATCAAATCCACCTATATGTGAAGTGAGCTCTATAGCCGAGGATCACTTCACCCAACCCGCACCCATCCTATACATACATATGCACATAGTATATTAACACTCACCTTGAAGTCTTGATGGATGCCAAACCAAAATCCGCAAAAGCCAATGGAAAGTACCTATTCCATTCATCACATAACGAGTAACACAATTAGGGTGGATATACAAATCAACCCAAATCGACAACTAGTGCAATTTCGACCCAATTGCACTTCTAAGCACAAATCGTGCCCAAAGTAACCAATAATCACTGACACTAGTGATAATGGTCCTAATATGCCAATTAAACCCAAACACAAGTGTTAAATACTTATCATTCTCAAAATCGCCCATAAACCCTAATTTGACCCATAAGAAGTCAACACCTCACCATTAACAAGTTTCGACACCAAAACATATTTAACTCGGGTTTATACTTCAACTTAATTCATTTTAAGTTTATAAACCTTATTAAATCGACAATCGGGTCACAATCATCACCAAAACCCTAATTTTGACTCTATTCAAAATTAGTCAACCTATCGAACCCAAAAGGCTTCCAACAACTCAATAATCACTAAATACTAGAGATTACACCCACTTGCAAGTCTTACAAGCTTACACTTGCTCACCAAACCCAAAACCCGCCAACATCAATAATAAACCCGAATCTTGGTGTTAATCTTTAATTAATAACTAATGAGGTTTCATTTATAAACATACAATCAAAAGCCCCAAATTTAGATGACGAACACGAAAACGAAATTCGGAGTTAGAGCTTAACGCTAGTATCACTTTGTAGCTAAGAACGAGGAGAACAAAGTTGCCTCTTACGCTTTCGATCAAAACCCGCTTTTTCCTTTCCAAAAATCCCTTTGAATCTGTCATAACCCGACCTTAACCATAAGGACGAATACAATAACATATGATTTCATCGCGAGGTATTGACCTCTATATGCGACATTTTTCAAAAACTGCATTCGTTTTTACAATACAAACCATAGCTTTTATTACAAATACGAGGTTTAAACAACTTAATAATGATTATCGTTTAGCGATAATCTTAGACTTACAAACTTTACATGTGATAATAACAATACGACCTCCAACATATTTTACATTACAAATCCTCCGATATGCAGTTTTATTTTTGACACAAATATGCATACTCAAGATCTTGCTTAAATTCAACATGTTGCAGCGGAAGCTTTTAGTTATCACCTGAGAATAAACATGCTTAAAACGTCAACATAAAGTTGGTGAGATATAGGTTTAATGCTGGCAGCGTTATAAATATAGACCACAAGATTTCATATATAAACGTTTTGATAAAAATATTCTAAGTTGTTGAGCACTTGATTACCATACTTAACATTTAATCAACGTCGCATATTCCCTTTATTATGAAATCTTACTACACCGTACCAAGTGTAGTTACCGAAACGAAGTACTGTGCAACCGTTGAATACTGGTCGTCCAGTCCGGTTGGGGTTTTCAGGCCCGATAGATCTATCAACAGGATTCGCGTTTACAATACCTCATGTAAATAATAGTTACCAAGTTACAGGGAAGTATGCCAGTGGTACAACTCAACGTAGAATATATATTTTAATCACTTGTGTCCATAACGTAAATCATAAAATGCATGTATTCTCATCCCGAAATATTTAGAGTTTAAAAGTGGGACTATATACTCACCTTTTCCTTGAAGGTATTTAACTCGACTTGGTCTCCGATAGATATCACGAACCTAACCATATATATAATATATCAACATATTTTCTTTTCAAGTAATCGTTACATATATATATATATATATATATATATATATATATATATATATATATATATATATATATATATATATATATATATATATATATATATATATATATATATATATACTTATAATACTTTTAATATTTTCTTAGTCCGTAGTTAGCAGTCTGTTGTTAATGGTCCATAATTAGTTGCTCAATAAAATAAATAAAGACCCCATCGTATTCGTATTGATCAGAATTAATCTCGACCCATGGTACCATGTTGTCAAATGACGTGTTGCGTACATAAAGTACCGTGTTGTCAGATGACGTGTTGCGTACAATCATGAGGTCTTATGATTAATCTTCTCGTGTTGTTTACGGGTGGTCCTGGAATATATAAAATCAAATCATAAGTAAATATATATTAAATATTATGTTAATTAGCCAAGATATGATTAATCCGATTTTGTCATAATATGATATATTACAGGTTTTGAAGTGTTTTAAAAATCAAATTAGAAGGATCTATTTAGTTTGCGAACAGGTTTGAAATCATTCAAACTATGTTCTTGTTGTTAAAAATTTTATAACACAAAATAAGATAGCTATATAAATATGAATCGAATAAGATTATGAATATGGTTACTACCTCAAGTTACTTGGATAAAGCTACTGGAAAAGATAGAAAATAATCTTGATCAAACTTTCTTATGATGATTATAGGTTGTTCATGAAGCTAGTTCTTCATGAGTATTTGCTGAGATTGTGAAGAACACTTAGAGTTCCTAAGAGTGTGTTTTTTTTTGTTAGAGAAAGATGGTTGTAAGAATGAAATGAAAAACCAAGGTGATGGTGATACTTATAGGACAGTCTGGTTGTTGAGGGAACAAGGACAAATTATTGTGTTGAATTTTTGAGTAATAATGTATGCTAGCTTACAAATAAGATTCCCTCTTATCTAGGGCAGATCTAAAGCTGATAAGGATATTGATTTGATGTGTATTTATCAATAGTAAATACGTATGGATGATGGGTATGATACGGTAAAAGAAGCTCAAAATTGGGCTTTTATTTTGGGTCCAACCGGGCCAAAAATAAAATTTTAAGACATTTTTAATAAAGCAATGTTAGCCCAAAAAAAAAATTTCAAGCTGACCTGGAAGCTCGACCCCAGCCAGGGGCTCTGCCCCTTGGACCCCGCCAGGGGCTGCCACCCCTTGGACCCCGCTTATCGGGGGCGCTGCCCCCGAACCCCCGTCATAATCAAGATAAGGTCAAACAAGTGTGCACTCCACACTTCCCCAAACTTGTTCAATATTTATCAAGATTATTTTGGTTACAAATTAATCCCATTACACTTAAATCATATTGGTGACATAAATCACAACACATTATAGATTGTAAGTATATATGTCAAAGAACGTTACATATAGTTATCGTTTTGAAAACTTAAGTTAGTGGTCTCAAAGTATACTTATAACTCATTATTGTTAGTTCACAATGAAATGTTAAACCATCCTTAAATCATGTTAAATATGTATAGATATGTACATATACATAATCGTATAATTATCGTGTGTTATATAGTTCGTGATATCATCGGTCAAATTGAACGGTCAAACGTTGTGTAAAACTCTTTTCAAAAATATAAGTCTCAACAGTTTGGATTGCTTATCATGTTGGTAAGGTTTAATTTATGTAAATATTAATCTCATAAGTATAGAACGATCGGAAAATTCCGGGTCGTTACAGAATCAATTGGGGTTTGAAGTTTTGAGAGAAAAATGAGAAAGAAAAGGAAAAAGAAATGAAAGAAATGAAATGGGTGGATGGGATTTAAGATCCCAAATCTGGCACATACGCGAAATGACCAAAATGCCCTTAAACGCCCTTAAAATTACAAAATCCGGTACCAACTCGCTAGCTATGTCGCGTCGCGACCATCATTCCTCGCACCGCTAGATTATTCTCGGTCTGGGATCCATTTTACAAGCCATCTAATCCTGGTTTTAGTTGAATGCCGCGCCGCGGCTCCCCAGGTAGCGCCGCGACCTAATACAGGTTTCTGCCCATTTCTCGCGTACTTGAACTCCAACACACGAACACGTCTCAACCCTTCGTACACTAGTCGTACATACTCGATACACCTATATATATATATATATATATATATATATATATATATATATATACGGGGAAAACGGAGTATTACACATTAATAATGATAGTAATAATAGTAATAATAATAATGTTACTCTTAGTACAAATGATAGTTTTAATAAAAATGATACTTTGATAATTTTTGTTATAATGATACTTTTAATAGAAGTGATAATAATACGAATAATTCTAATATTATCAATAATGATAATTTACTTTAATAATATAATGGTAATAATAATAACAGTGTTAATAATAATAATCAGATTTATCATAAACTTCGTGTTAAATTTCTAGGCTTATAACTGCAGTTCCTATATCTTAAATTCATAATCATATTCATAATTGTACAGATATTCTTAAAATTATAACCATTTTCCATAATTTTACTATATCAACTTTTATTGTTAAATTCAAAATATCAATGTTATTAACATGTTCATATTCATAATAATAATAATAATAATAACAATAATGATAATACTAATAATTTTTAATGATAATACTAGTAATAATAATGATAATAATATAAGTTTTTATTAACAATAATAATAATTATGTTATCATTATTAGTAATAACATTAGTTAACATCATAATATCAATAATTAATAATACTAGGAATAATAACAATAATAATAATAATGATAATAATAATACTAATAAAAAAATATTAGAAAGGCTACCTTGATGTATAGCCCTTAAAAAAAATAAACGCCCATGCCCCAGCTCGAACCCACAACCTCCCGCTCACCCGTCACACCCGTCACCAATGCTCCATCTCTGTTTTTCTGTTATCTCCTAACTTTATATATAGACATCCCGTATTTATCTGTTTCCATCTCTTTTGGCCCAATAGCAAATTCATAAGCCCACATAACAATTTAACAAGCCCTATTAAGTTTTCGTGGGCTGTTGGGTTTCCATCTAAAACTCGACTGGGAAAAAAATATGCAGCCTCTATTTAATATCCAATATTCATTATCAATATCGACTAACATCACGATCCTTATCACCACCAGTTCATCGTCTTCTTCGTCATTTTTCACAGTAGATTGAAACAAGAACAAATGTGGCGATTTAGGGACGGATTCACATAAAATTACAACCTCGTAATAGTATCATGTATCATTATCATTATTGTAATGGAAACAAAAGAGAGTAGTTGTGATGGTGGTCTTCGGATAGTAGCAGCAAACTGAAGTGGTTTTGTGCTTGTGTTTCGATATGGGTGTGGTTATAGTGGTTTACAATCCGGAACAGGAACAGAAGGAAACAGAAACATGATTTATGCAGTAGCAGGAATTCTGTAATGGTGATGGTTTGTGCGAGTTTTTGATTAGAATAGTAATCATAAAATATTGCAGCAGCAACAGTGGTGACTGCATTGGTGCACTCACGAGAACAGTAGCTACAAACGACAGGCTCAAGTGATGGTTGTGATGGTCGGTTGTGATGAAGTTTGGGTCGACAACAAAACAAAATGAAAAATAAAGATGTCGATTAGAAATAGGAAACAAGTAGAAACAGAAATAAGAAATATGAGATGGTGGCTTCGTGCAGGTGGTTAACAAGGATGGTTTGATATGAGGTGGGTTTTGTGGTTTGGTGTTCCATCTAGTAGGAAGGTAGTAATCTTAGGAGTTTGGTGTTCAACAAATATGAGGATGGTTGTGAGGTTGGTTCGATGGTGGTTGAAAAATGGTTCTATGGTTGCAGCCATGAAAAGGAACAAGATGGGTGGTGGTGATAGTCGTTCATTGAACCAAAACAGAAAAAGAAGAAAACGTATATGAATGGCAGTGGGTTTAGTGGGTTTAGTGGCTTAATGAAGGTGGTTTGGCTACTGCTGAAGTGGAAATAGAAACATCAATAAAGCTCTATCATGGCAGCGGGTTTAATGGTTTGAAAGGTGATGCAGGGTAGTGGTGCAAAAGTTATGGTGGTGGTTTGCTCGGTGGCTCATGGTGGTGATGTTAGATGATTGTAGAAGATGAGCAGAAATGATTCGGTTATTTGTGGAGGTTATTTGTGGAGATGGTTATCATGTCCTCTATCTATCTATATATAATATACTTATATTATATTATATTGAAATCAACACAGTAATATAACTGAATATGATAAATACTAAATATATGTCATGTGTGTCCCGGATTAAAAAGCATGCATTAACAATAGTAAACTTTAAATTCATTCAATCATTTATGAATAGCATAGCAGCCATAAATTTGGCATTCATCTGCCGACAATTTTCTCGGACTGCTAAATCGTACTCCGTTGCTAAATCAGTGGCGGATAAAAAGGTCTCAGAAAAATTCCAAATTTTTAAATTAAATTCCTTTATTTATTTCGGTCATTATGATATAAAATTCGATCTTTAATTTATTAAATAAAAATTACATCAACTGTCCCGCTCGATTCTGGGAAAAATATAAAAAGTGTTAAAATTTAATAACTAGATCCAAAATACATTTTTAGTAAGCCTAAAATTTATAGAACTCATTTTCGGATCATCGTTTATTTTAAAATTATATAAGTTCGTTTTTAACTTGATTAATAACTATCAAGATGACAAACGAGTGCTACGAGCGTTTATTAAATAAATTCTAAATCATACATACATATATATATATATATATATATATATATATATATATATATATATATATATATATATATATATATATATATATTCAATATACTTTTCATATATATATATATATATATATATATATATATATATATATATATATATATATATATATATTGAATATATATATATATATATATTCAATATACTTTTCATATATATATATATTGAATATATATATATATATATATATATATATATATATATATATATATATATATTCAATATACTTTTCATATATATATATAGATTTATAGTAATATCATATATTATTTTATTTATACAAATGAATTAAATCATATAAATTTCTATTTCAAATTAATATATATATTTAAATATATATGTATTTATTTACAGATAGTGGTTCGTGAATCGTCGGGAATAGTCGAAGGTCAAATGAATATATGAGACAGTTCAAAATTTTTGAGACTCAACCTAACAGACATTTCTTATCGTGTCAAAAATATAATATCGTATCGAGAGTTTGATTTAAAATTAATCAAAATTTTCCGGGTCGTCACAGCAGACCCACAAGTAACTTAAAGTGCGGTGGTTAAAGAGAAGATGTGATTAAGAAAAAGTTGTCATTTGGTACAGTGGCTTGCTTAATCTTAAATTCCATTATGCTACTACAAGAGTGGAACTACATCATCACATTGGTATTTCATTTCGATCTTCGATTATTTTTTAGTTGTTGTTGTTGTTGTTGGTTCTACTACTTATAAAGGGATTGACATTTTGCTGTTAATATTAATTTGTTCCAGAATTTGAAACTCAATGTAAATACTTAATATTAGCTAACAAAACAGATGTTTAAAGTCTCTGGTTTTTTTTTTATTTATATTTGGATTTGGATTAGTATCTATTTGGTTTGCATTAATGGAATTTTGAGCTTGAAAATTATGTTATTTTCGCTAATCGTTATTGGAAACATTCGACCACCCAACTTTTGAAAGTCTGCTGTCCTTAGGGTTAGGGTTCTTATAATTTTGAGTTTTTTAACGTTTTCTTAGTTGCTGAAGATTATGTTTTGAACCGAAAAAAGCTGTGTGACATGTGTGATAGGATGTTGTATTGCGTAGGTACACGAATATTAGATGTCTGTATAAGGGCTTCGAAAAATAATGAATAACCTGATCAATCGCCTTTTAAGATTCAGGTGTCTTTTATTTGGTATACCTCCCTTTTTTTTTAAAAAAAAAAAAGAAGAAAAACTAAATACTAATGTGTGCTAACAGAAATATCATATCGAATGTATGCAGGGAACAATATCTTGACAGGGTATTCACATAATCTAGCACAATTCAAGAAGATGCAAAGAAAGTTATTTATAATTGTATCCAAAGTAAATGAAAAAGTTGTCGAGTTTAGTAGTCAAATTCTGTTAATTAAGAAAACAAAGTCCCATCCTCTCAATAATTGATTGAATTTTTAAATCTCTTTTTGTCTTTTGGTATTATTTTAGATGAATTTCACTGTGGATATATAACTTCCATGCATTGATGCCTATACATGGCAATTGAAACCACTACTCGCAAATTTGGGTCAAATGGATCAAGCTTTCTGGTCAATTGGGTATTGAACAAAATTAAGCCTGACAATGTAAACCAAAACTTAAAAAAAAAGGTCCAATGAGGTTTTCTCCAACCCATCGAGTCTTATACAAAATATATAATAACAGGTCAAATGGGTATAAAGTCTTAAAGTTCAATAAATAGAGACATGTCTAATGGGTCTTGTGAATGGGGCAAATTGTTCGAGCATATAAAAATTTGTCCATCAATCATCATTCTTAACTATAATAAGAAAACACTTTTGATGTAATCTAGGATTAAAAATAAGATTTATACTTACTGTCACTTATTGTGCATTCATTTTCTTCATTTATGTATGATATATGTATTTATCCCGCGGTCATCTCATGGTAAGTAAAGAATTTGTGTTTCGAGTCTGTATTACTACATTCAGTCTGGTTAGAAGCTGGCAAATAAGTTTCAACAGCGTGCTAATGACATTGTGCAGATTGAAACTCTCACATCCAGGGTCAAGTATTATTTGTTTATAATTTGATGTGAACTTCAATTCATACAGCAGCTACTTTTAGTTTTGACTAACCATGTTTTGCAGTGTAGCAAGTACTTCATATATGAGGTATGTTAAAATTGTGTGGAATCTATATTCCCATATCTGCCATTAAACTCACCACTGCAATAATGACTAGGTTGATATTATTGTATTGACTAAAATACATGTTAAATTTCTTTTCTTGATCTCTCATATGTTTGGCAATTACTAGGTTTCAATGTGTAACCTTGAGGATCCTGGTTCAATGGGTGATCCAAAATTGGTGACTCCTTAGAACGATGCTGCAAAACGCAAGAGCGAATAGTCACTTGATGTTATCGATGTGGAAAATTCATGATATTCCTCAAAGACAGTCCATGGACTTGCATCTTTCAAAATTCCTAAAATTGAAGATGTATGAAGTTATGTTTATTTACCACAACAAGCGTCTTATGTAGGTGTGTTTTAATTATAGGGTGCCGTTCTTTTAGACATGTCTTCTCTTTATTTCGTTTCAAACTGTTTGCAAGTTTAGGAGTTCTAGCTTATGTTATTTTGAATGCAAAACAGTGTTGTGTTCGTTATTCGGTTACTTTCGTCTTATGTTTGTGTGTTGGTTTAGTTGATTGGTGTGTTTCATGTTTAGGAGTTCTATAGTTTTGTAGTAAAGATTTTTATCTCTATAAATTTGGTAAAAAAGTTTCTAACATATAGATGTTTGGCAAATTAATACAATTATGAGATTGCAGTTCATTTTCATGGTCTTGAATTTTGTAAAAGATTTCCTGCGTGTGATGACGTTTCACTATTTGGTTGAAATTTATACTATATATATATATATATATATATATATATATATATATATATATATATATATATATATATATATATATATATATATATATATATACTATGTTCAAATGGATTTTTCTTCAATTTTATTTAAACCAATTGTTGTTCTATAAAGTAAACAATAAGTTAAATTGAAGATTATTTTTGTATAAGTCCCGCGAAACCGCGGGTTATAAACTAGTAGAAAGAAATTACAATGAAAGGTTGTGATTTAAAATCTTTCTAATGTATGACTTATTTTTGATTTTTTTAATATATTAGAATAGAAAGAAGAAGAGAAGATTAAAGTTAATCAATTGATAATTAATAACTAATTAATTAGAATAATTTTAAAAGTTCTGTGAAATCAACATATCTTATTGGCTAATGATTTCAACACCAAAGATTTTTTTTTATATCGAGAAGAGTTTACATTTATAATTATGAATTCGTATAAAAGGTGTATTTGATGAAACTAGATAAAGCTAGAACTTAAAATTAGAGCGGAACCGATAGCTATAACCTAAATTTTTGTAAAGTGTTTATCAAAGTAGTTGGAGCTAAAAGATTATAGCTATAAATTGAAAAAAAATAGTAAAATTTATGGTATGTAATTACATATGAAGGGTAATTATGTAAGTTATTTATTCCACATGTTTTTTCCGCTTAATATTAAAATTAGAAAACCTTCATCAATAAATGAAGGAACTTTTACACCGATACAACCAAACCAATCAAAACGGCTCGCTAAAAGTAACATGCTAGATATAAAACAGAACTAGACCTAGTTAACTATAACTGAGTCACAACGTAAGTACAACCCAAACCAATAAGAAAAACTAAAGACACATAATCAAACAACAACGACGATAATGAAACAAGTAAATACCCACATCTAACAAACAACCTTATTTATTTCACATGTTAGAACCTTATTTTATAAGCCAGTTTAACTGACTTCTTTTTTGCTTATTTTTTTTCCATAGACTAGATGTTTTGTAAACCAAACTAACCAACATATTTTAACTATAAAATATAAACTTAAACTCTCATGCTCTACCATATGTTTTTCTGTCTTTTTATTTACATGCTAACCGAAAGCTAATTTGTATTTGAAATCCAAGAACATAACATAAAAAGGCTACATTTATTAATTGGGTTGATATAAATGAAATACTGAAGTGTTTGCTGCATTTCAATTGGATTTGTTAGGATTTTCGTTTGGAGTTCTGCAAAAAATCAAAGTGAAAAACAGTTCTAACTTTTAAGATTTGGAAACTATTGTTAAGTGCGTTCTCGCTCACATCACATCTCGACTTTGATAAAATTAGATATCTCGTAAAAAAATTGGAGTCACATTGCGATAAGAGTCAAAATTTATGGTTTTGATTGGTTTGTACTTGTGCAATTAATTAAAATTTGTGTTGGTCACAATAGATGGTTGATTTGAATTGTTGTATGTCATCATTTTTCCGAGACAAGTCGGAAAAGATTCAAAAACTCACTATGAGATGAATTGGAGGTGAGCGCTTGGATGGTGGAACACATAGACTTCTTTGATGAACCAACCCGAGACATATAAGCCGGAAAAGATTCAAAAACTCACCTTGGGACTAACCTGAGGTAAGTGTAGTAGTCACTCTCAAAAATTATCTTGAAAGATGAAGAAACACCTAGACATATAAGTCATCACACAATTTCATGTTTAAAAGATGTGAGATCGTAACATTGTATTGGAAATGATATGTATATTCATAGTTTTACCAAGTCATTTGTGGTTTTAATAAAATGATTAAATGCTTGTAATTTGAATTTTGAAAGACTAAGTTATGAATATAATATTATTCTAAATGACAATAATGTATTTGATTATCATTCTAAATAACACCTTGTTAGTTATATTTTGGTTAGAAGGAAAAATGGAGTTTTGTCCCACATTGGTAGAAGAGTGAAGTTGGAGGTGAACTCCTTGACTATAAAAGGAGGCCATGAGATTACTTTCAAATTGCACCAATCAATACACTTTAAGTATTTGATTATTTCTTTCTTTCTTACCCTTGTTTGAGAGTTGTATTAGTTAAATATTTTAGAGAGTGTAGTTGGCTTAAGAGAGTCGTCTATATCATTGTAACAATTTGTGATATAGTGTATTTCTCTCTTTGGAGGCCGGTGATTTTTCTCCTGTTTTAGAGTTTCCACATTAAATCTTGTGTTGTGTATTGTTCTTATTTCTTTACTATTATTGTTGGGCTGGGTGGTGGGAATTAGTGAGACCGTAATTTCCCAACAACTGGTATCAGAGCGTCAGGTTTGACGGGGGTCTCGGTTATAGGAGTCGGAGTATGCTCTGTGGTTGCCACGGGAGTGGATCGTCCACATCAGAAATGAGTTCTATTGATCGCATAGGGTATCTGGTTAGACAATATTTTTTCTGATTCGTAGTAATAGTTGGATTTGTTAGTGGCGAGTTGTGGATTTTCGATTTAAAGGGTCCTGGCTACCTGCTACATCTTTTGGCTATTCGAAACGTGAGCAAAATCAGAGAAAGTGTTGTTTATAGGATACGGATACGATGTCGAAGTTCAGTCCAATGAGGTTTGATGTAGAGAAATTTGATGGGATGATCAATTTTGGCTTATTGCAGGTTCAAGTCAAGGATGTGTTGATTCAGTCCGGGTTACACAAGGCATTGAAAGGTAAACCCACCTTTGTTCCCGGCAGTGATTCTAGCAGTAAGTTCGATGAAGAAGAATGGGATGATATGGATTTGAGGGCAGCAAGTGCGATTCGTTTGTGTCTTGCAAAGAACGTGCTTGCAAATGTGCACGGGTTATCAACGACAAAGGAGCTTTGGGTTAAACTAGAGCAGTTGTACCAGGGCAAGGGCATCTCAAATCGATTGTGTCTTAAAGAACAATTTCATACTCTGCGTATGGATGGGGGTTCAAAGATTTCAGATCATCTAAGTATTCTTAACGGTATTGTTTCAGAACTGGAGGCTATTGGAGTTAAAACGGATGATGAAGATAAAGCTTTGAGGTTGATATTATCTTTATCATCGTCTTATGAACACATGAAACCGATTTTGATGTATGGGAAGAAAACTCTGAAGTTTGAAGACGTTACTAGCAAGCTCCTATCCGAGGAGAAAAGACTGGAAGGTAACGGGGTCTCGTCATCAGGAGATACGATATTGTTGTGTTCGGATAGGCGAAAGAGAAACTCTGGGAAGAATCTGGTATGCTAGAGGTGCGGGAAGACTGGGCATGTAAGGGTTAATTGTCCAGGTGGAGCTAATCCGGAAAATGGCTCCAAATACGCGAACATTGTGTCCGTTGTTACGGAGAGTGACGAATTCCTCTGAAGTCACACCATCCTCATGGTGTGTCCGCGCCACCATGGAAAGGGATGTTCGTTAGCGGTTCCACAATTGCACATGGGCATTGGTTTGGCATTGATGCAGGTTGTGTGGTGAAAACTGATGTTGTAGCTGATGAAACTTCCAGGGAAAGCCAAACAGGAAGTTGCACCATAAAGTTTCAGCTGGTTGTTCAACAACATGTGCTGAGGTGAAATGCTTGGAATGTGATATTCTAAGTGCTATACTCTTAATGGTGGAGTATGATAATTCTTGTTAAGATTTATGATTGTCTGTGATGACAATGATTGTCGGTTTAGACAATGTTCGGTAAAGATGCAAGTTTTGTCTCTTGGGAGATAATGTCAACGGCATGAAGATGAGGATCTTGAAGTTGTCGTCGAGGAAGCGTCTACATCGGTTATCTTTGCAATGTGGAAGCATGATTATTTTCTTCTATCCAAAAGGTGGAGATTTGTTAGTTATATTTTGGTTAAAAGGAAAAATGGAGTTTTGTCCCACATTGGTAGAAAAGTGAAGTTGGAGGTGAACTCCTTGACTATAAAATGAGGCCATGGGATTACTTCCAAATTACACCAATCAATACACTTTAAGTATTTGATTATTTCTTTCTTTCTTACCCTTGTTTGAGAGTTGTATTAGTTAAATATTTTGGATAATGTAGTTGGCTTAAGAGAGTCGTCTATATCATTGTAATAATTTGTGATATAGTGTATTTCTCTCTTTGGGGGCCGGTGGTTTTTCTCCTGTTTTGGAGTTTCCACGTTAAATCTTGTGTTGTGTATTGTTCTTATTTCTTTACTATTATTGTTGGGCTGGGTGGTGGGAATTAGTGAGACCGTAATTTCCCAACACACCTAAATGATGTAAAGTTATGGCATTAATTTTTAGATGAATAAATAATGTAGTAATGTAATTGTTTTATTTGTTTGATAAGTAAACGGATATAGTTTAATGCGAGTATCAAAAGAAAATTGAGATGCTTCGATGGTTAAGAGATAATTTTAAAAAATTGTGATCTTTAAATAGTTAAAAGATCATTTTAACATTAAATGGTTCATAACGTATTTTTGTTTCATTCGGAATTACATGCAATTTATAGGTTCTGTAATCTGTATACTTAACGATTCAGTATTCTATCGTTGAATAGTTTCATTAAAATGCAATCAAACACTACCTTAATTATATTTTCTTTTGTTAACATGCACTGACTTTGTGTACCAATTATCTATTTTGGTTAATTATTTGTTAGGTCGAAACATATGTTTTCAAAGATGAAAACATTGATCATTTTAGATAGTTTCGTCTATTAAGTTAAGTTTTCTAACATTTGTTTTCTTCTATCCGTATATTTTAATAGCATTTCTGGAATATGTTGTTTGAATGCTAGCATATATATACATACACATTTACGTACACATATACTTCGTAGGTGATGGTGATATAACATAATTTTTGTGGATCTAATTAATAAGGAATTAAATTAAATTAAATTAAATTAAATGTATCCATGTCTTTATCATGTAACATATTTTGATTATAACTACAAAAAGTTAGTTTCTTCACACCATGTTTGTTTAAGCAACTAAATCAAGTTGAAACAAAATCATTAGAGTAGAACTAAGCTGATCATCAGGGGATATGATTCTGTCATTTACAAATTCTTGATAGATAAACTTATGTATGGCTATGATATGTTTTAACATAGACTTCAAAAGTTAAAAAGTTGAGTGAAATCAAATACAAACCAAGTATATCCAAAGTAAACCCTCCAAACTTGTATATGAACTACAAAGAGGTAAACGAATAAGATTTTTAAGTTTAGACTGTTATAAAAAATAAAGTATTTTTTATTCAGATTTACGACCAAAAACAGATTATTCTAACCCTTCTTCCTTCCAACTTTTATTTGGATGTCTATAAATAACACCAATAACCTTCATCATGCAAGTATCTTCATATAAACATGACAATCTCCAATCTAGCCCTTCTCCTATTCTTCATATCCACAAATTCATTTGCATATCAAGAGATCATCAACAACTTCATAGACTGTCTAAACAACCGGTCGGACCCTAATTTTCCGATCACCGCGACCCTCTACACTTACGACAACTCTTCATTCTCTTCCGTATACAATGCATACATCAGAAACCCTCGTTTAAAAGACATACGAACCACCAAACCCTCATTAATCATCACTCCATTACACTTTTCACACATTCAAACCGCTATAATTTGCGCAAGAAAACACAACCTTGAAATGAGAACAAGAAGTGGTGGACATGATTACGAAGGCCTTTCGTACCTATCTTTAACCGATCCGAAACCCTTTTTCATTCTTGACACGTTTAATCTGAACCAAGTTGATGTTAATATTGAAGACGAAACAGTTTGGGTCCAAACGGGTGCCACACTTGGTGAAGTTTATTACCATATTGCTAACAAAAGTAATGTTCATGGTCTTCCTGGTGGAGTTTGTCCTACGGTTGCAGTTGGTGGTCATTGTAGTGGTGCTGGTTATGGTAATATGATTCGAAAATACGGTCTAACGATTGATAATATTATTGATGCTCAACTTATAGATGTAAACGGTGTGTTCTTGGATAGAAATTCAATGGGGGAAGATTTATTTTGGGCTATTAATGGTGGTGGTGGAGCAAGTTTTGGTGTGGTTTATGCATATCACTTTAAACTAGTTCGTGTTCCACCTATCGTAACAATTTTTAAACCTGAAACCACATCGGAAACAAAGATTTTAAACGTTTCGAATAAATGGTTACATGTTGCCGATAAATTGGACAATGATCTCTACATTCGAATGAGATTTCAAACGTTAAAGAACGAAAAGGGAAAGCAGATTATACATGCTACATTTCCTAGTTTGTTTCTTGGAAACAAAACAAGACTTATTAGTCTTATGAACAAAAATTTCCCTGAATTAGGGTTACAAGATTCAGATTGTGTTGAAATGAGTTGGGTCGAGTCTACACTGGTTTATGCAGGCTTTCCTGTGGGGACACCCATAGAAAGCCTACTTTCGCGAAGCCAACAAGATAAAAGACAAAGACCATTCAAGATCAAATCTGATTTTGTACAAAGACCTATTTCAAAACTTGGAACGGAAACTATATTCTTGAAAATGAAAGAACTCCAAAACCAAATGATTACATTTAATCCGTTAGGTGGACGATTAAACGAGGTGTCAGAGTTTGCAACACCGTATGCACATCGAACAGGGAACATTGCATTGATAGAATATGAAACGTATTGGAGTGAGCCAGGGGAGGAAGCGACTAACCGAAATTTAGGGTCTGCGAGGAAAATGCATGAGCATATGAGTCCGTTTGTGTCAAAGAATCCTAGGCAAGCATTTTTTAATTATAGGGACTTGGACATTGGTATAAACCATCATGGGAAGGATAGTTCTTCGGAAGGGCTAATTTATGGAGTTAAGTATTTTAAAGAAGCTAATTATAAGAGGCTTGTGATGGTGAAGACCAAAGTTGATCCTGATAATTTCTTTAGAAATGAACAAAGTATTCCACCTATGCAATCTTGACTTTTAAGTAATGTAAACTGTAAGTCGTGTATGATCTGATTCAATAAAACTTTGGAATAAGCAAGGGTTTTTCTGGTATTTAAAATCTTGGTATACTATTTGCAAAATTTATTTCCCAATGTGGTTACCCTGCCATTTCATAGGGATGGCGCTCGCGGGTAATGGGCGCGGATCTTATATATCCGCGACCCGCCCATCGGGTTGTTTTTTTTCTCGTTGAGACCTGTTACCCGCCCGCGGGTAAAAATATTTCGCCCATGTCCGTGACCCGCGGAAACCCGTGACCCGCGGGTAATAAAAATATACAACTTAGTAAAAAATTAAAAAAAAAAACTATAGATTTAATTATAAACCATATATGTACAAGCTACACGTAAAATGACTTAAAAATTATTATTTTTTACTTATATGTCTTATAATTATTATATTATAACTAAAATCACTTTTAAATTTAATAATTATATGTATAAACTCGCGGGTAAATTAAAAAAATGCACGGATTTGTGGATCGGGTTTTACCCATGACAGGTAGTATATACCCATGACCCGCTCGCGACCCGTCAGCGGGTATAATTTTTTACCCGTACCCGTGCCCGCGGGTAAGAATTTATGATGTTACCCGCCCGTCGCAGATCGGATACCCGCGGGTTACGGATTTTTTCTCGCCCGTTGTCATCCCTAATTTCATGGGCCTCGGTGGTTTCGGACGTTTATACGTTTGAGCCTCACCCGGGTGAGTTTTATCACACGCGATGCGCATATGTATTCGTCATGGAAGTTTCCTCCTGAAGGGCGTTAGGACTGTATATGGTTCCACCATGGAAATGATCGGAGGGTGGGTTCCGATATCGCGTTTGTACTCCGTCAGTGACTCCTACTCGTCGTTGATAAAAAAAAAATGACATTCTCTACTCTATGTGTGTATATATATATATATATATATATATATATATATAAACCAAAAATTTTTGGTTGATTATGGTTGCAAGTTATATATATATATATATATATATATATATATATATATATATATATATATATATATATATATATATATATATATATATATATATATATATATATATATATATTGATCATGCATATATTTTCCATAGGGTCTATATGCCTGTTCAATACGTAAAAAATGGGGGGTTTAAGAATCTTAGAACAAGGCTCTCCGGTCCGGCTACCGTGAATAACCCTGGCCGACATGATGATGTCGGCGGGGTGGGCAAGTGATTAAGTCCACCTTCGATAACGGTCGTTGATCAGAAGGCCCCTAGCAAGGTTGTAGGTGCTAGCTAATAAGAAACTAACCTGTTAACCTTGAGAAGATGAATGATGATAGCTTGCTACGTAGGATGTGTAGTAGGTGGTGGTTACGTAATGTTCGTTATCCCTAGAATGATAATTAGGGTTTATATATATAGGCAAACCCTAAGTCTAGAACCATCCAAGATAATGATAATCTCGTCCATAACTAACTCCCCCGAATCACGGATATAATTATGGAAAAGATATTGACTTGATGACCAAGTAACCGCCGTACCGGGAACCAAGGCATTGGATACATCACCGCATGCCGCATACTGCATACAAGGTACACGCATACGCATGCTAGCGAGTGCCCACATACGGATGGAATGCGCATACGGGTTGCGGTATCATTATGTCCCCCCAGTTTGATGTTATATGACGCAAGACATATGATATCAAACTATTAAGCGAAAAAGAAAAAAACAAGAAAACGGCTAGCATTAAATTTTCCGCTTGCGTCTCGAGGTCATTAAATGCCTGTCACTGTCGCAGAAGCCCATTCGGCTGACAAGACGTAAAGTGACAGTTGGCAGGCGCGTGTTAGCCACGCGCTCAACATTGGGCACATCAAACTGACATCCACGCGCGTGCAAAGAATGTCGATCGTTGATTGCGTTACACGTGTACAGCCACAATGAAACCGTTTCACCCCATGACTCCCAATCTCCACTATAAATAGACCCAATTCAGCCTCATTTCTACTTTTCTGCCTCAAGCTTCTTCGATACGCTGCGAAATCAATTCCAATCAAATCCCAAATATTCAGGCCAACTTCAAAAGGTTAGTTACTCTTCGATCACTCAAAGAAAATGACTAAAGCCAATGAGACTTATGTAGATAGTGTAGAGTCGATAATTGAGCAAAAACACATAGATTCTTTAGTGAAACAATACCCACCGTTAGCACAGTACAATCCGGTGCCTCCCCAATCTAATCAACGTGTCCACAAACCGCCGGAGAATAAGGTAGCCATATATGAGCATGCGTTTAAGCATGGCAATTTTACGGTGCCACCTTCCGACTTCTTTTTAGGCGTTCTAGATCATTTCGGCGTAGGACTAGGGCAATTACACCCTTACGCCATAGGGAACAAGTTTAGAATTAACTAAACTATGTTCTAGTGATTACAAGTTTAAACCTTCGAATAAGATAGCTTTATATGTATGAATCGAATGATGTTATGAACATCATTACTACCTCAAGTTCCTTGGATAAACCTACTGGAAATTATAAAAATAGATCTAGCTTCAAAGGATCCTTGGATGGCTTGAAAGTTCTTGAAGCAGAATCATGACACGAAAACAATTTCAAGTAAGATTTCCACTCGAAATAAGATTGTTATAGTTATAGAAATTGAATTAAAGTTTGAATATGATTATTACCTTGTATTAGAAAGATAACCTACTGTAAGTAACAAAGGTTTCTTGATCTTGGATGATTACTTGGAATGGATTTAGAAAACTTGGAAGTAAACTTGCAATCTTGGAAGTATTCTTGATTTTATGAAACTAGAACTTGTAGAATTTATGAAGAACACTTAGAACTTGAAGATAGAACTTGAGAGAGATCAATTAGATGAAGAAAATTGAAGAATGAAAGTGTTTGTAGGTGTTTTTGGTCGTTGGTGTATGGATTAGATATAAAGGATATGTAATTTTGTTTTCATGTAAATAAGTCATGAATGATTACTCATATTTTTGTAATTTTATGAGATATTTCATGCTAGTTGCCAAATGATGGTTCCCAAATGTGTTAGGTGACTCACATGGGCTGCTAAGAGCTGATCATTGGAGTGTATATACCAATAGTACATACATCTAAAAGCTGTGTATTGTACGAGTACGAATACGGGTGCATACGAGTAGAATTGTTGATGAAACTGAACGAGGATGTAATTGTAAGCATTTTTGTTAAGTAGAAGTATTTTGATAAGTGTATTGAAGTCTTTCAAAAGTGTATAAATACATATTAAAACACTACATGTATATACATTTTAACTGAGTCGTTAAGTCATCGTTAGTCGTTACATGTAATTGTTGTTTTGAAACCTTTAGGTTAACGTTCTTGTTAAATGTTGTTAACCCAATGTTTATAATATCAAATGAGATTTTAAATTATTATATTATCATGATATTATCATGTATGAATATCTCTTAATATGATATATATACATTAAATGTCTTTACAACGATAATCGTTACATATATGCCTCGTTTAAAAATCATTAAGTTAGTAGTCTTGTTTTTACATATGTAGTTCATTGTTAATATACTTAATGATATGTTTACTTATCATAGTATCATGTTAACTATATATATATATCCATATATATGTCATCATATAGTTTTTACAAGTTTTAACGTTCGTGAATCACCGGTCAACTTGGGTGGTCAATTGTCTATATGAAACATATTTCAATTAATCAAGTCTTAACAAGTTTGATTGCTTAACATGTTGGAAACATTTAATCATGTAAATATCAATCTCAATTAATATATATAAACGTGGAAAAGTTCGGGTCACTACAGTACCTACCCGTTAAATAAATTTCGTCCCGAAATTTTAAGCTGTTGAAGGTGTTGACGAATCTTCTGGAAATAGATGCGGGTATTTCTTCTTCATCTGATCTTCATGCTCCCAGGTGAACTCAGGTCCTCTACGAGCATTCCATCGAACCTTAACAATTGGTATCTTGTTTTGCTTAAGTCTTTTAACCTCACGATCCATTATTTCGACGAGTTCTTCGATGAATTGGAGTTTTTCGTTGATTTGGATTTCATCTAACGGAATAGTGAGATCTTCTTTAGGAAAACATTTCTTCAAATTCGAGACGTGGAAAGTGTTATGTACAGCCGCGAGTTGTTGAGGTAACTCAAGTCGGTAAGCTACTGGTCCGACACGATCAATAATCTTGAATGGTCCAATATACCTTGGATTTAATTTCCCTCGTTTACCAAATCGAACAACGCCTTTCCAAGGTGCAACTTTAAGCATGACCATCTCTCCAATTTCAAATTCTATATCTTTTCTTTTAATGTCAGCGTAGCTCTTTTGTCGACTTTGGGCAGTTTTCAACCGTTGTTGAATTTGGATGATCTTCTCGGTAGTTTCTTATATAATCTCCGGACCCGTAATCTGTCTATCCCCCACTTCACTCCAACAATTCGGAGACCTGCACTTTCTACCATAAAGTGCTTCAAACGGCGCCATCTCAATGCTTGAATGGTAGCTGTTGTTGTAGGAAAATTCTGCTAACGGTAGATGTCGATCCCAACTGTTTTCGAAATCAATAACACATGCTCGTAGCATGTCTTCAAGCGTTTGTATCGTCCTTTCACTCTGCCCATCAGTTTGTGGATGATAGGCAGTACTCATGTCTAGACGAGTTCCTAATGCTTGCTGTAATGTCTGCCAGAATCTTGAAATAAATCTGCCATCCCTATCAGAGATAATAGAGATTGGTATTCCATGTCTGGAGACAAATTCCTTCAAATACAGTCGTGCTAACTTCTCCATCTTGTCATCTTCTCTTATTGGCAGGAAGTGTGCTGATTTGGTGAGACGATCAACTATTACCCAAATAGTATCAAAACCACTTGCAGTCCTTGGCAATTTAGTAATGAAATCCATGGTAATGTTTTCCCATTTCTATTCCGGGATTTCAGGTTGTTGTAGTAGACCTGATGGTTTCTGATATTCAGCTTTGACCTTAGAACACGTCAAACATTCTCCTACATATTTAGCAATATCGGCTTTCATACCTGGCCACCAAAAATGTTTCTTAAGATCCTTGTACATCTTCCCCGTTCTAGGATGTATTGAGTATCTGGTTTTATGAGCTTCTCTAAGTACCATTTCTCTCATATCTCCAAATTTTGGTACCCAAATTCTTTCAGCCCTATACCTGGTTCCGTCTTCCCGAATATTAAGATGCTTCTCCGATCCTTTGGGTATTTCATCCTTTAAATTTCCCTCTTTTAAAACTCCTTGTTGCGCCTCCTTTATTTGAGTAGTAAGGTTAGTGTGAATCATTATATTCATAGATTTTACTCGAATGGGTTCTCTGTCCTTTCTGCTCAAGGCGTCGGCTACCACATTTGCCTTCCCCGGGTGGTAACGAATCTCAAAGTCGTAATCATTCAACAATTCAATCCACCTACGTTGCCTCATATTCAGTTTTTTCTGATTAAATATGTGTTGAAGACTTTTGTGGTCGGTATATATAATACTTTTGACCCCATATAAGTAGTGCCTCCAAGTCTTTAATGCAAAAACAACCGCGCCTAATTCCAAATCATGCGTCGTATAATTTTGCTCGTGAATCTTCAATTGTCTAGACGCATAAGCAATCACCTTCGTCCATTATATTAATACACAACCGAGACCTTGCTTTGATGCGTCACAATAAATCACAAAATCATCATTCCCTTCAGGCAATGACAATATAGGTGCCGTAGTTAGCTTTTTATTCAATAATTGAAACGCCTTCTCTTGTTCATCCTTCCATTCAAATTTCTTCCCTTTATGCGTTAATGCAGTCAAGGGTTTTGCTATTTTGGAGAAATCTTGGATGAATCTTCTGTAGTAACCAGCCAATCCTAAAAATTGACGTATATGCTTCGGAGTTTTTGGGGTTTCCCACTTTTCAACGGTTTCGATCTTTGCCGGGTCCACCTGGATACCTTCTTTGTTCACTATGTGACCGAGGAATTGAACTTCTTCCAACCAAAATGCACACTTTGAAAACTTAGCGTACAGTTTTTCTTTCCTCAATACTTCTAGCACTTTTCTCAAATGTTCTTCGTGCTCTTGATCATTCTTTGAGTAAATAAGTATGTCATCGATGAAAACAATGACAAACTTGTCAAGATATAGCCCACACACTCGGTTCATAAGGTCCATGAACACAGCTGGTGCGTTAGTCAATCCAAACGGCATAACCATAAACTCGTAATGACCATAACGCGTCCTAAAAGCAGTTTTTGGAATATCAACCTCCTTTACTCGCATTTGATGATATCCAGAACGTAAATCGATCTTTGAATAAACCTACGAGCCTTGTAGTTGATCAAATAAGTCGTCAATTCTCGGCAGTGGATAATGGTTTTTGATGGTAAGTTTGTTCAACTCTCTGTAGTCAATACACAACCTAAATGTACCATCCTTCTTCTTGACAAACAAAACAGGAGCTCCCCATGGTGATGTGCTTGGTCGAATGAAACCACGTTCTAATAGTTCTTGCAGTTGGCTTTGCAGTTCTTTCATCTTGCTGGGTGCGAGTCTATAAGGAGCACGAGCTATTGGTGCAGCTCCTGGTACAAGATCTATTTGAAATTCAACAGATCGATGTGGAGGTAGTCCCGGTAATTCTTTCGGAAATACATCGGGAAATTCTTTTGCGACGGGAACATCATTGATGCTCTTTTCTTCAGTTTGTACTTTCTCGACGTGTGCTAGAACAGCATAGAAACCTTTTCTTATTAGTTTTTGTGCCTTCAAATTACTAATAAGATGTAGCTTCATGTTGCCCTTTCCTCCGTACACCATTAAGGGTTCTCCTTCTTCTCGTATAATCGAATTGCATTTTTATAACATACGATCTCTGCTTTCACCTTCTTCAGCCAGTCTATGCCAACTATTACATCAAAACTCCCTAACTCTACTGGTATCAAATCAATCTTAAATATTTCGCTACCCAGTTTAATTTCTCGATTCCGGCATATATTATCTGCTGAAATTAATTTACCGTTTGCTAATTCGAGTAAAAATTTACTATCCAACGGCGTCAATGGACAACTTAATTTAGCACAAAAATCTCTACTCATATAGCTTCTATCCGCACCCGAATCAAATAAAACGTAAGCAGATTTATTGTCAATAAGAAACGTACCCGTAACAAGCTCCGGGTATTCCTGTGCCTCTGCCGCATTAATATTGAAAACTCTTCCGCGGCCTTGTCCATTCGTGTCCTCCTGGTTCGGGCAATTTCTAATAATGTGGCCCGATTTTCCACATTTATAACAAACTACATTGGCATAACTTGCTCCGACACTACTTGCTCCGCCATTACTCGTTTCGACACCATTTGTTCCTTTCGTTCTATTAACCCCTGGTCTGTAGACCTCACACTTTGTCGCGCTATGACCATTTCTTTTACACTTGTTGCAAAATTTGGTGCAGAACCCCGAGTGATACTTTTCACACCTTTGGCATAGCTGCTTCTGATTGTTGTTGTTGTTGTTGTTGTTGCGGTTGTTATTATTGTTGGGATGATTGTTGTAGTTGCTATTGTTGTTGTTGTTGTTGTTGTTGTTGTTGTTGTTGGGCCGTTTGTTGTAGTTGCGATTGATGTTGCGATTGTTGGGATAATTGTTGCGATTATTATTGTAATTGCTGTTGTTATTGTATTGGTGATTCTTATCACCGTTTTCCTCCCATTTTCTTTTGACTTGCTTCACATTGGCCTCTTCAGCCGTATGTTCTTTAATTCTTTCCTCAATCTGGTTCACTAGTTTGTGAGCCATTCTACATGCCTGTTGTATGGAGGTGGGCTCGCGTGAACTTATATCTTCTTGGATTCTTTCCGGTAATCCTTTCACAAACGCGTCGATCTTCTCTTCCTCATCTTCGAACGCTCCCGGACACAATAGGCACAATTCTGTGAATTGTCTTTCGTACGTGGTAATATCAAATCCTTGGGTTCGTAACCCTCTAAGTTCTGTCTTGAGCTTATTGACCTCGGTTCTGGGACGGTACTTCTCGTTCATCAAATGCTTGAATGCTGACCACGGTAGTGCGTACGCATCATCTTGTCCCACTTGCTTTAGATAGGTATTCCACCATGTTAACGCAGAACCTGTAAAGGTATGCGTATCGTACTTCACTTTGTCCTCTTCAGTACACTTACTTATGGCAAAAACCGATTCGACCTTCTCGGTCCACCGTTTCAATCTGATCGGTCCTTCTGTTCCATCAAATTCCAAAGGTTTGCAGGCAGTAAATTCTTTGTAGGTGCATCCTACACGATTTCCTGTACTGCTAGATCCAAGGTTATTGTTGGTATGTAGCGCAGCCTGTACTGCGGCTATGTTTGAAGCTAGAAAAGTACGGAATTCCTCTTCATTCATATTCACGGTGTGTCGAGTAGTCGGTGCCATTTCCTTCAAAATAGTCAAATGGAACAAGTTAATCATACAGAATATTAAGAGTAGTTAATAGTATTTCGTAGCATAATATGAACTCATTTATAAAAGCTTTTTCTTCATATTAGCGTTTTATAAGTTTAAATTCGGGTAGTACCTACCCGTTAAGTTCATACTTAGTAGCTAATATACAATTCAACTACTACAATTCTATATGAAAAACTGATTATAATAATATTTCGCGTTCAAACTTTTATACAATATTTTACAAACTTACAATACTGCTTATTTTACATAAAGCATGAAATATAGCACACAATAACTTTGATGCAAGATAGTTGTGAAGATAATTCTAGCTAGTACACAAGTCGTTCAGCAAAGGCAATAAAGACACGTAATTCATACGTCCAGAAACAAGTCATGCATTCTGGTTTTACTAGGACTACTTCCCATCCTTGTTCTTGTGGAACATAACCGTTATGGCCGTTGATAATACAGCGTGTTGTAACGTCGTCAAAGGGACGAGGGTTACGTAATGACCAACAGTCTCGTAATAACCTAAAAACCTCATTTCTTACCCCAATTACCGACTCTGTCACTTGTGAGAACGTTTTGTTTAATAGTTGTAGCCCGATGTTCTTTTTCTCACTTTGGTGAGAAGCCAACATTACTAACCCGTAAGCATAGCATGCTTCTTTATGTTGCATGTTAGCCTCTTTTTCTAAATCATGAAGTCCTATATTCGGATACATTGAGTCAAAATAATTTCTTAACCGTTGCGTATAATAGCATTTGGGTTCCCCGCAATATATGCATCAAAGTAAACACATCGTAACTTATGGGTTTCCCAATGTGATATCCCCCATCTTTCAAACGAAAGTCTCTTATAAACCAAGACATTCTTGGAACGTTCTTCGAATGTCTTACAAACTGATTTCGCCGTAAATAGTTGTGCCGAAGAATTCTGACCGACTCTAGACAAGATTTCATCAATCATGTCTCCGGGTAGGTCTCTTAAAATATTGGGTTGTCTATCCATTTTGTATTTTTATACTGTAAAATAGACAAGAGTTAGATTCATAAAAAAAAATACTTATTAATACAAGCAATTTTTACATATATCATAAAGCATAAGCACACTATATTACATATATTACACCACACGAATACAACTATCTTATTCCGACTCGCTCTTTTCTTCTTCTTCGATTTTGGTTCGTTTTGCCAAGTTTATAGGGATATATGATGTTCCCCTAATACGAGCTGTCGTTTTCCACAACGGTTTAGAAAAACCTGGTGGTTTAGAGGTTCCCGGGTCATTGTTACAACTTAAGGGCTTCGGGGGTTGACGATACATATAAAGTTCATCGGGGTTGGAATTAGATTTCTCTATTTTTATGCCCTTTCCCTTATTATTTTCTTTTGCCTTTTTAAATTCAGTTGGGGTAATTTCTATAACATCATCGGAATTCTCGTCGGAATCCGATTCATCGGAGAATTGGTAATCCTCCCAATATTTTGCTTCCTTGGCGGAAACACCATTGACCATAATTAACCTTGGTCGGTTGGTTGAGGATTTTCTTTTACTTAACCGTTTTATTATTTCCCCCACCGGTTCTATTTCCTCCTCCGGTTCCTCCTCTTCCGGTTCTGATTCTTCTTCCGGTTCTGATTCTTCTTCCGGTTCTTCTTCGGGAACTTGTGAATCAGTCCAATATATATTCGACTCTTCGTTATTATTAGGTGAGTCAATGAGATTTGTGCTAGAGGTAGACATCTATCACACAATATCAAACATGTTAAGAGATTAATATATCATATAATATATACATGTTAATAATATATAGTTTCCAACAAAAATGTTAAGCAATCATTTTTAAAGAAAACACGGTCGAAGTCCAGACTCACTAATGCATCCTAACAAACTCGATAAGACACACTAATGCAAATTTTCTGGTTCTCTAAGACCAACGCTCGGATACCAACTGAAATGTCCCGTTCTTATTGATTAAAAACGTTCCATATTAATTGATTTCGTTGCGAGGTTTTGACCTCTATATGAGACGTTTTTCAAAGACTGCATTCATTTTAAAACAAACCATAACCTTTATTTCATCAATAAAGGTTTAAAAAGCTTTACGTAGATTATCAAATAATGATAATCTAAAATATCCTGTTTACACACGACCATTACATAATGGTTTACAATACAAATATGTTACAACAAAATAAGTTTCTTGAATGCAGTTTTTACACAATATCATACAAGCATGGACTCCAAATCTCATCCTTATTTAAGTATGCGACAGCGGAAGCTCTTAATAATCACCTGAGAATAAACATGCTTAAAACGTCAACAAAAATGTTGGTGAGTTATAGGTTTAACCTATATATATCAAATCATAATAATAGACCACAAGATTTCATATTTCAATACACATCCCATACATAGAGATAAAAATCATTCATATGGTGAACACCTGGTAACCGACATTAACAAGATGCATATATAAGAATATCCCCATCATTCCGGGACACCCTTCGGATATGATATAAATTTCGAAGTACTAAAGCATCCGGTACTTTGGATGGGGTTTGTTAGGCCCAATAGATCTATCTTTAGGATTCGCGTCAATTAGGGTGTCTGTTCCCTAATTCTTAGATTACCAGACTTAATAAAAAGGGGCATATTCGATTTCGATAATTCAACCATAGAATGTAGTTTCACGTACTTGTGTCTATTTTGTAAATCATTTATAAAACCTGCATGTATTCTCATCCCAAAAATATTAGATTTTAAAAGTGGGACTATAACTCACTTTCACATATTTTTACTTCGTCGGGAAGTAAGACTTGGCCACTGGTTGATTCACGAACCTACTTTTGGATATAATTTTTACTTGGCCACAGATTTTTACTTAGAAAACATACTTCCACTTTGAGTTTAACCATAATTTTTGGATATAGTTTCATGTTCATAATAAAAATCATTTTCCCAGAATAACAACTTTTAAATCAAAGTTTATCATAGTTTTTAATTAACTAACCCAAAACAGCCCGCGGTGTTACTACGACGGCGTAAATCTGATTTTACGGTGTTTTTCGTGTTTCTAGGTTTTAAATCATTAAGTTAGTGTTTGTAGTTGTTTTTGATCGTTGGTGTATGGATTAGATATAAAGGATATGTAATTTTGTTTTCATGTAAATAAGTCATGAATGATTACTCATATTTTTGTAATTTTATGAGATATTTCATGCTAGTTGCCAAATGATGGTTCCCACATGTGTTAGGTGACTCACATGGGCTGCTAAGAACTGATCATTGGAGTGTATATACCAATAGTACATACATCTAAAAGCTGTGTATTGTACGAGTACGAATACGGGTGCATACGAGTAGAATTGTTGATGAAACTGAACGAGGATGTAATTGTAAGCATTTTTGTTAAGTAGAAGTATTTTGATAAGTGTATTGAAGTCTTTCAAAAGTGTATAAATACATATTAAAACACTACATGTATATACATTTTAACTGAGTCGTTAAGTCATCGTTAGTCGTTACATGTAAGTGTTGTTTTGAAACCTTTAGCTTAACGATCTTGTTAAATGTTGTTAACCCAATGTTTATAATATCAAATGAGATTTTAAATTATTATATTAACATGATATTATCATGTATGAATATCTCTTAATATGATATATATATACATTAAATGTCTTTACAACGATAATCGTTACATATATGTCTCGTTTAAAAATCATTAAGTTAGTAGTCTTGTTTTTACATATGTAGTTCATTGTTAATATACTTAACGATATGTTTACTTATCATAGTATCATGTTAACTATATATATATATATATATATATATCCATATATATGTCATCATATAGTTTTTACAAGTTTTAACGTTCGTGAATCACCGGTCAACTTGGGTGGTCAATTGTCTATATGAAACATATTTCAATTAATCAAGTCTTAACAAGTTTGATTGCTTAACATGTTGGAAACATTTAATCATGTAAATATCAATCTCAATTAATATATATAAACATGGAAAAGTTCGGGTCACTACAGCAGGCTGGTGTCGACCAAGTAAAGAAAGACAAGCATGACGCGGAAGAGGCGCGTAAGGCTGCGGAGGCGACTGCGGCGGAGATAAAAACCGCGCTGATTGAGGAAAGGAAGAAGAACCGCGAGCTGGTGGGGGCGGTTGACCAAGCGAAAGGGGAGGCAGAGCGTCTGCGGTTGGAACTTGAAAGAATTCGCAGGGAAATGGACGACGCGGTGACTGGCCGTGAGCTGGCAGAGGTAGACTTGTTAAAGCTTCGCACCTCTCTTCCTATCATTACGCAAAAGGTAATGGACTCGGGGCCCGTCACCGGAAATTTCAACGCCTACATCGATGCAGTGAAAGAGCATGATCGCAACAAGGTGATGCTTGAGGTGATCAAAGGCTGCGACCTCACGCTACCGTACCCTGAAGTTGTGCGGAAAAATTTGAAAGAGGGTACAGCTGAGGCACTCCTAGAAGCTGCGCAGGTCATCCAGTCCATCCCGATCCCCTTAATAGACGCTTTCGCTGCGGATCCCAATATGCCAATTGATGGATTTCTTAAGGAAGATTTTTAATTTGAACACTTTAACGTTATGCACCGTAAGTCCTATGCTTAGGCATGCATTTGGTAATTATAATTTTTGAGCCCGAAGTCCCGTGTTGGGCAGGCATTTGAAACAATTGTTACCTGTAATAACTTAGTTGTATTATATATTTTTGTGTTATGCATGCGTTATGTATTAATTGTTTATATATCGCGAATCAAAACAAAGGACGAACCGCATGCCCATGCGCATAATTAACCAAAACTCATGCGCATACGCAGGTATCGCGTAAAATAAACCAATACTTTAGCAATTTTACCTTTAACAGTTTAGACTCAAAAGCTACTGCGTTATCGCTTTGTCATATGCTAGAGGTGCACTTTAGCTGTATGGTAAGTAACGCAACTTAAAACAAACCAATGCTTTTATACTTAAGAGTTCCTCATGCAAACCAATGCGAGAGTAATTATGCACAAGCAAACCAATGCTTGTATATTTTAAGTTGACTTGGCAGCCATCTAGTCTGCGTGGCGCTTGGTTAGGGGAAAGCCAATTCCCTTCACCTGCCATTAATGTCTAGCCTTGTAACCAAACAGGCTTCTGCCGCACGGGGGCTAGAGGACACCCCTTAAGTAGGCAGGAACCGCATACAAAAAAGAAAGATATATGCAACAAAAGTATGCGCGAGTAAATATTTTAATTGCCATTAATCATGATTACAACTGCGACACGTCCAAACGGACGTAAATTACACAAGGAAAAAATAATGTGCTAAAATATTTGGAGTGATTAGGTCCAACCAGCTACATGTAACATTTTTTCAACAACGTCGCGTGCCAAGTGCGTTTCACAGGTTTTCCATCTAATGTCGCGAGATGGTATGCCCCGGTGCTGCTTGCTCCCACTACCTTGTATGAACCTTCCCAACGGGGGCCCAATTTTCCAGTATCTTCCGCATGACTTGCGTCAGTCTGACGCCAAACTAGGTCCCCGCACTTATAAGAGCGCGAACGCACACGCTGATTGTAGTACTTTGCAATTTTCTGCTTATTGTTGGCTTCGTTTATCGCCGCAGAAATTCTGCGTTCTTCCAACAAATTAAGATTTTCCTATAAAGCTTCTGAGTTATTCAAAATTCTGTATGCGGAACGTTGGTACCCCAATCTCTACGAGTACAACAGCTTCTGACCCGTAAACCAAACTGAACGGAGTCTCACCAGTGCTTGTTTTGGGTGTTGTTCTATGTGCCCATAAAACCTTTGGTAGTTCGTCCACCCAACCAATGCGACCATGACCCAATCTAGCTTTGATTTCAGCTACTATATCCTGGTTGGTGACTTCGCACTAGCCATTCGCCTGCGGATGCGCAACGGAAGTAAAAGTTTGCTTAATATTAAGCTCCGCGTGAAATGTCCCGTTCATATTGATTATAAACGTTCCATATTAATTGATTTCGTCGCGAAGTTTTGACCTCTATATGAGACGTTTTTCAAAGACTGCATTCATTTTTAAAACAACCATAACCTTTATTTTATCGATAAAGGTTTAAAAAGCATTACGTAGATTATCAAATAATGATAATCTAAAATATACCGTTTACACACGACCATTACATAATGGTGTACAATAAGAATATATTACATCAAAAATAAATTTCTTGAATGCAGTTTTTACATAATATAATACAAGCATGGACTCCAAATCTTGTCCTTATTTTAGTTTGCAACAGCGGAAGCTCTTAATAATCACCTGAGAATAAACATGCTTAAAACGTCAACAAAAATGTTGGTGAGTTATAGGTTTAACCTATAAATTATCAATTCATAATAATGGACCACAAGATTTCATATTTCAATATACATCCCATACATAGAGATAAAATTCATTCATATGGTGAACACCTGGCAACCGACATTAACAAGATGCATATAAGAATATCCCCTATCATTTCGGGAAATCCTTCGGACATGATAAAAACGAATTCGAAGTACTAAAGCATCCGGTACTTTGGATGGGGTTCGTTAGGCCCAATAGATCTATCTTTAGGATTCGCGTCAATTAGTAGATCGGTTTACTAATTCTTAGGTTACCAACCAAAAGGGGCATATTCGGCTTCGGTCATTCATACATATAATGTAGTTTCAATTACTTGTGTCTATTTCGTAAAACATTTATAAAACTGCACGTATTCTCATCCCAAAATATTAGATTTTAAAAGTGGGACTATAACTCACTTTCACAGATTTTTACTTCATCGGGAAGTAAGACTTGGCCACTGGTCGATTCACGAACCTATAACAAATATGTACATATATATCAAAGTATGTTCAAAATATATTTACAACATTTTTAATACGTTTTAATGTTTTAAGTTTATTAAGTCAGCTGTCCTCGTTAGTAACCTACAACTAGTTGTCCACAATTAGATGTATAGAAATAAATCGATATATATTATCTTGAATCAATCCACGACCCAGTGTATACACGTCTCAGGCTAGATCACAACTCAAAGTATATATATTTTTGGAATCAACCTCAACCCTGTATAGCTAACTCCAACATTACTGCATATAGAGTGTCTATGGTTGTTCCAAATAATATATATAGATGGGTCGATATGATTGATAATGCTAAAAACGAACATATATTTCATAGCATTATTCCTCAAGAAAGACAAGCTTTTAGTTGCGATTGTTCTTTTTACAAGTGATATTCGTTTAAATAATAAAAGGTGAAGACAAAAGACAGATTCGACGAATTGAAGAAGCAAACGACCAAAAAGCTCAAAAGTACAAAATACAATCAATGAGGTTCCAATTATTGATAAGAAACGTCTCGAAATTACAAGAGTACAAGATTCAAAATGCAAAGTACAAGATATTAAATTATTCGCAAGGACGTTCGAAAATCCGAAACCGGGACCAGAGTCAACTCTCAACGCTCAACGCAACGGACTAAAAATTACAAGTCAACTATGCATATGAATATAATATAATATATAATTAATTCTTAAAATTAATATATATATTATATTATATTTAAATAAACGTCGGCAGAAGAAAACAACCAAATGTGGCTCTCCCCAGCTGGCCATGCAATCGCATGGCCTGGAAGGCATAAATCCATGCGATCGCATGGTGTACAGTTCCAGCCCACATGCCTATAAAAATCGAGCTTTGGTGCACCACAAAAACACATCTTTTTCTTCTCCTCATTCAACGTATAATATTTATATTTATATTATAATTTTAATTTTAATTTATAATAATAAGGGTATGTTAGCGAATGTTGTAAGGATGTAAGTCGAAATTCTGTCCGTGTAACGCTACGCTATTTTTAATCATTGTAAGTTATGTTCAACCTTTTTAATTTAATGTCTCGTAGCTAAGTTATTATTATGCTTATTTAATCCGAAGTAATCATGATGTTGGGCTAAAAATATTAAAATTGGGTAATTGGGCTTTGTACCATAATTGGGGTTTGGACAAAAGAACGACACTTGTGGAAATTAGACTATGGGCTATTAATGGGCTTTATATTTGTTTAACTAAATGATAGTTTGTTAATTTTAATATAAAGATTTACAATTGGACGTCCCTATAAATAACCATATACACTCAATCGGACACGATGGGCGGGGTATTTATATGTACGAATAATCGTTCATTTAACCGGACACGGTAATGGATTAATAGTCACTAGAATTATTAAAACAGAGGTGAAATTATGTACAAGGACACTTGGCATAATTGTTAACAAAATATTAAAACCTTGGGTTACACGCAGTCGATAACCTGGTGTAATTATTAAACAAAGTATTAAAATCTTGTTACAGTTTAAGTCCCCAATTAGTTGGAATATTTAACTTCGGGTATAAGGATAATTTGACGAGGATACTCGCACTTTATATTTATGACTGATGGACTGTTATGGACAAAAACCAGACGGACATATTAAATAATCCAGGACAAAGGACAATTAACCCATGGGCATAAAACTAAAATCAACACGTCAAACATCATGATTACGGAAGTTTAAATAAGCATAATTATTTTATTTCATATTTAATTTCCTTTATTTTATATTTAATTACACTTCTAATTATCGCACTTTTATTGTTATTGTATTTAATTGCACTTTTAATTATCGTACTTTTTAATTATTTAAAGTTTATTTTATTGCACTTTTATTTATCGCAATTTCATTATCGTTATTTACTTTACGCTTTAAATTAAGTCTTTTATTTATTTAATATTTTACATTTTGGTTTTAACTGCGACTAAAGTTTTAAAAAATTGACAAACCGGTCATTAAATGGTAAAAACCTCCCTTTAAAATAATAATATTACTTTTATTTATATTTGTATTTTTATAAATTAAACTAATGTGGAACGAACCGGACTTACTAAAAACTACAATACTGTACGATTAGGTACACTGCCTATAAGTGTTGTAGCAAGGTTTAAGTATATCCATTCTCTAAATAAATAAATATCTTGTGTAAAATTGTATCGTATTTAATAGTATTTCCTAGTAAAATATAAGCTATTTCATATACACCTCGCATAACATCAAGTATTTTTGGCGCCGCTGCCGGGGATCCAAATCTAACTTAAAAGCCGGAAGCGCAACGCTAAATAAAAAAAAATTAATTTTAGTTTACTTTTATAAAAAAAATACGCTTTTGTAAAAATACGTTTTAAATATTCAAAAATATAAAAAGAAAAACAAAAATATAAATATTTTTAAGAGTTTGGTAAATATTTAAGTTTTATAAAGTTTCTTTATTTCTATTTTTTAGTTTGTAAAAATATAAGTTTTATTTAATTTATAAATATATTTTATAAATATATTATACAGCAAAAACAGAAAATAAAAAAAAATATTAAAACTCGAGTCCGGTACTGTAGCAGCCCACTCTGTGGCCCGAAACCCTAGCCCATGCGATCGCATGGCCGGGTAGCTTAGGACTCATGTGATCGCATGAGCCCGTCTGACACGCCACAGTTGACTGCAGCCTGCATTAATTACGGATTATAATAATTATTATTATATTTAAACCCTAATTAGGGTTATATATTATATAATTTAATTTAGTGTTATTTATTTAATTTGTATTTTTGTTTACTTAGTTTATTTAAATTGTAAAATTAATAGTTTTATTAAATAAATAATATAAAAATAATATTTTTATAAAAATTGTAATTTTTACAACTTTTAGTATATTTTTATATTTTGTACCTTTTTAATTGTTTTAGCTTAATATTTGTATTTTTCGCTCGTATTTAGTTATTAATTCATAGTTTTTGCCATAGTTATTATTATTTCTAGATTTTTAGGCTTTGCCGTAAAATCCCTTAAGTGCTTTTTCTTTAGACTAAGATTTAGGTGCTTTAGAATTTTGCGACGCCTTTTTAAGTTTTAGTGCCTTTTTAAGATATTGCCATTTGGGATATAGTTTTACTTGTAAGCTTTAATGTTTTTAGACACCTTTTACCTATGTATCAATTATCATTCCAATTAGTAATCTCAATTTGCGATTATAATTTTAAGTTAGTGGTAGTAATAAGGTTGGGTTAATCGAGTGTTTTTAAGTTTTATAAGTTTCTTTCATTTTTTCGACGCCTTTTATTTTTCAATTTTTTTTTATTTTTTTTTATTTTTCGACGCGCTCTTTTTCTTTCTTATTTCTCGCTATTCTAGTTTTAGGACATAGATTTTTATTCTACTTCTTATCTAAATTTCTTAAAATTACGAAAATTTATTTTAAGTGGTTAAATTGATAGACATCAAAATTTTCTGGTTCGTAGTAATAGTTGGATTTGTACGTGGACCGGGTTATTGGAGCCAAACAGTCCTCAATTATATTGAGACCAAACGAATCCTGCCCCTCTGCTGCATCTTTTGGCTATTCGAAACGTGGGCAAAATCAGAAAAGTCTATTGATTGGATAACTTATATAATTTTTCTTTCCTTTTTAAAAACTAATAGGATATTCAGTGAATGCACCGAGCAAGACGTTCACCACCTGTAACTAGATCAAGACATCTAGCAAATATTGCCGCCGTTGATTTTTCTTTAGAATCGTCATCCAGTCGACCAAGTACTCCAGTTCAAATTTCCGATAATCCATTTTTTGAACCCGACCTCACAATTGAGAATCCGGAGAATATTCAGGGACGATTCATAGATCCTGAACCATTAATTTTTCCTCCGGAACCACCAATCATTCAAACAGAGATTGTTGAGGAACGAACCATTAAATCAGAATCTTCTAGTGATTCAGATTCAACAAATTCAATTATGGAAAATCTGGAACCTTTAAATATGGAAGACCGAATGAGAGCTAAACGCACTGGTCAAGGTCACGCAATTACTCATCCTGACATTAATGCGCCAGATTATGAAATAAAAGTACAAATTCTACACATGGTGACTAATCAATGCCAATTTAGTGGTGCGCCGAAGGAAGATCCAAATGAACATCTTCGTACCTTTAATAGGATCTTCACACTATTTAAAATCCGAGAAGTTGAGGATGAACAGATATATCTCATGTTATTTCCCTGGACTTTAAAGGGAGAAACCAAAGATTGGTTGGAATCGTTACCTGAAGGGGCGATTGATACATGGGACGTTTTAGTTGAAAAATTTCTTAAACAATTCTTTCCGGCATCTAAAGCCGTAAGACTTCAAGGAGAAATTGTTACATTCACACAGAAACCGAATGAAACTCTATATGAGGCATGGACAAGATTTGGAAAGTTATTAAGAGGATGTCCGCAACATGGTTTAGACACCTGTCAAATAATACAAATATTCTACCAAGGATGCGACATCACTACAAGGAAAGACATCGATATAGCAGCTGGCGGTTCTATTATGAAGAAAACCGAAACTGATGCTTATAAAATTATTGATAACACTGCTTCCCACTCACATGAGTGGCACCAAGAAAAAGATATCGTTAGATCATCTAAAGCAGCTAGAGCCGATTCTAGCCATGACTTAGATTCCATTTCTGCAAAGATAGATGCTGTCGAGAGACGAATGGAAAAGATGACTAAAGATATCCACTCAATACGAATTAGTTGTGAGCAGTGTGGAGGACCACATTTGACAAAAGATTGTCTCAGTATTGAATTAACAATGGAACAAAGAGAGAATGTTTCATATCTAAACCAAAGGCCTGGAAATAATTATCAGAATAATTATCAACCGCCAAGACCAATTTACAATCAAAACCAGAATTATAACCGAAATATTCCATACAACAACCAACAAGGTCCTAGCAATCAACAAGTATCCAATCATACTTACAACCAGCAAAGACCTAATTTTCAAAACAAACCACCACAAACCGATGACAAAAAGCCGAATTTAGAAGATATGATGACGAAGCTAGTTGAAACTCAAACACAGTTTTTCACATCTCAAAAACAAACTAATGAACAAAATGCTCAAGCATTTAGAAATCAACAAGCTTCTATTCAAAATTTGGAACAAGAAGTGAGTAACCTAGCAAGGTTAATAGGTGAAAGAAAACCGGGAAGTCTACATAGTGATACAAATGCTAACCCCCGGAATGAAACAGCTAAAGCCATTACCACAAGAAGTGGTACAACACTTAAACCACCTGAAATACCTGTAACTTCTGATGAAGCTATTCCTACTCCACAAGAACCACAACCTGAACAAGATAAGGAAAAAGAACCGGTAGTTGAAAAGGTTAATGAAGATAACATAGTTAAGGATAAACCTTATGTTAAACCATACCAACCACCACTTCCTTACCCAAGTAAAATGAAAAAAGAAAAACTTGAAGCTGAGCAATCCAAATTCTTGGATATGTTTAAACAAATAAATGTAAATCTTCCTTTCATTGATGTGATTTCAGGAATGCCTAGATATGCTAAATTTCTGAAAGATCTAATCTCAAATAGAAAGAAAATGGAAGAACTCTCGGCTGTTACTATGAATGCTAATTGTTCAGCAGTGCTGTTGAATAAGATACTAGAAAAATTATCTGATCCAGGAAGTTTCACAATTCCATGTTTTCTGGATAGTCTTAGTTCAATAGAAGCATTGGCAGACTTAGGTGCTAGTATAAATTTAATGCCGTATTCACTATACGCTAAACTAGACCTTGGAGAATTGAAACCAACAAGAATAAGTATACAACTAGCCGATCGATCAATAAAATATCCTAGAGGGATAATGGAGAACATGCTAGTTAAAGTTGGTACTTTAGTATTTCCAGTAGATTTTGTTGTTCTGGACATGGAAGAAGATTCTCAAGTTCCTCTCATATTAGGAAGACCATTCTTAAACACGGCTAAAGCAATGATAGACGTGTTTGGTAAAAAATTGACCCTAAGTATAGAGGACGAGAGTGTTACCTTTTTAGTTGATAGAGCAATGCAACAACCGCAATCTGCAGATGATACATGCTATTATATTCAAACTATAGACTCACATGCAGAATTGTTGGAAGAATTTCCAGAAATACAAGGAACAGGAGAATGTTCTTTAGGAGAAGGTAATGAACCAATTGATGAAGATAAAATGTTAGCTACACTTATAGCTAATGGATATGAACCAACAACAGAAGAAATTCAAATGTTAAAAGAAGAAGACAGATATCGATACAAATCATCGATAGAAGAACCTCCAACATTAGAGTTAAAGCCACTTCCAAACCATTTGGAATACGCTTATTTACATGGTGAATCTGAATTACCTGTAATAATATCGTCTTCTCTTACTAAAAATGAAAAATCACAACTCATTTCTGTGTTGAAAGCTCATAAACCAGCTATTGCATGGAAGATTCATGATATTAAAGGAATAAGTCCTTCGTATTGCACACATAAAATCCTTATGGAAGAAGGTCATAAAACGTATGTGCAACGCCAACGAAGACTAAATCCTAATATGCAAGATGTTGTTAAAAAAAAAATAATTAAACTGCTAGATGCAGGTTTAATTTATCCAATTTCTGATAGTCCATGGGTAAGCCCAGTTTAATGCGTGCCTAAGAAGGGTGGCATGACTCTCATCACAAATGAAAAAAATGAGCTTATTCCTACTAGGACTGTAACAGGATGGCGTGTATGTATTGATTATAGAAAATTAAATGACGCTACCAGAAAAGATCACTTTCCCTTACCTTTCATTGATCAAATGTTGGAAAGATTAGCCGGAAACAGTTACTATTGTTTTCTTGATGGTTTTTCCGGATATTTTCAAATTCCAATAGCACCCGAGGACCAAGAGAAAACCACGTTCACATGCCCTTATGGTACTTTTGCTTACAAACGCATGCCATTTGGACTTTGCAACGCTCCTGCAACCTTTCAAAGGTGTATGATGGCGATTTTTCACGACATGATAGAAGAATGCATGGAAGTTTTCATGGATGACTTTTCAGTCTTCGGTGATACATTCGAATCATGTCTAGCTAATCTTGAACGAATGCTTATTAGATGCGAACAATCAAATCTAGTACTTAATTGGGAGAAATGCCATTTCATGGTTAAAGAAGGCATCGTTCTTGGACATAAAATTTCAAAGGAAGGAATTGATGTGGATAGAGCTAAAGTAGATGTAATTGCTAAACTTCCACATCTCACCAATGTTAGAGGAGTTAGGAGTTTTCTAGGGCATGCCGGTTTTTACCGACGTTTCATAAAAGATTTTTCTAAAATTGCCACTCCTATGAATAAACTCCTAGAAAAAGATGCTCCATTCATCTTTTCAGATGAATGCATCAAATCTTTTAATATTCTTAAAGAGAAACTCACTAATGCGCCGATCATGATAACACCAAATTGGATTCTACCGTTTGAACTTATGTGCGATGCAAGTGATTTTGCAATGGGAGCCGTTTTAGGACAAATGATTGAAAAACGATTTCAACCTATATATTATGCTAGTAAAACGTTACAAGGAGCACAAACGAATTACACAACTACTGAAAAAGAACTCCTTGATATTGTCTTTGTTTTTGACAAATTTCGTTCATATCTCGTTCTAGCTAAAACGGTGGTCTATACCGACCATTCTGCTCTCAGATACCTATTTTCGAAACAAGATGCCAAACCAAGATTAATCCGTTGGATCTTACTCTTACAAGAGTTCGATATTGAAATCCGAGATAAAAGAGGAGCAGAAAATCTCGCCGCTGATCATCTTTCTCGTCTTGAAAATCCCGAATTAGAAGTTCTAAATGAATCGGCCATACAAGACAACTTTCCTGATGAATATCTATTGAAGATATATTATAATGAAATACCATGGTTTGCAGACTATGCAAACTACTTAGTTTGTGGATTCCTTGAAAAAGGATTGTCGTACCAAAAATGAAAGAAATTCTTCAGTGATATAAAACACTATTTCTGGAAAGATCCACATTTGTTTAAAAGTTGTCTAGATGGAATAATACGCCGATGTGTATTCGGAGATGAAGCTAGTAAAATCTTAAACCATTGTCACACAGGACCAACAGGAGGGCATTATGGGCCTCAACTAACAGCAAGAAAGGTTTATGATGCTGGATTCTATTGGCCTACAATTTACAAAGACGCACACCTTCTTTGCAAATCCTGTGATGCTTGTCAAAGGGCCAGAAAAATAAGTCAACGTGATGAAATCACACAAAATGTCATTCAAGTATGTCAAGTATTTGACATTTGGGGTATTGACTTTATGGGTCCATTTCCAAAATCTCATAATAATCTCTATATTCTCGTAGCCATTGATTATGTATCTAAATGGGCGGAAGCACAAGCTCTCCCAACTAACGATGCACGAGTTGTAGTCAACTTTTTAAAACGTCTTTTTGCAAGGTTTGGAACACCGAAAGCTTTAATAAGTGATCGACGAACTCATTTCTGTAATAATCAACTTGAGAAAGTTCTTAAAAGATATGGAGTAACTCATAAAATCTCCACTGGTTATCATCCACAAACAAGTGGACAAGTTGAAAATACCAACCGAGCTTTAAAACGTATTCTAGAAAAAACCGTAGGATCAAATCCGAAGGAATGGTCCATAAAATTGGAGGATGCACTCTGGGCTTTTAGAACAGCCTACAAAACTCCAATTGGAATCACACCTTTTAGACTCGTTTACGAAAAAGCATGTCATCTTCTAGTAGAAATTGAACACAAAGCATTTTGGGCTTTGAAGACATGTAATCTTGATTTACATGAAGCCGGACGTCTACGGTTAAGTCAACTAAACGAATTAGAAGAATTAAGACATGAAGCATACGAAAATTCGTTAATCTATAAGGAAAGAACGAAGAAATGGCATGATAAAAGAATCAGAAGTTCAAAAGAATTTAAAGAAGGAGACAGAGTTCTTCTTTTCAATTCACGATTCAAGCTATTTCCTGGAAAATTGAAATCAAGATGGTCTGGACCATTCATAGTCAAAAGAGTTTTCCCATACGGAACGATAGAATTAATAAATTCAAATGGGATTGAATTTAAGGTTAATGGTCACAGAGTTAAACACTACATAGATAGTCTGATGGAAGTCGACAACGAAGTTAATCACAATTTCGACACCACAGCTAACTAAGTGTGGGGAGAATCAAGTCTTTAAAGGATAATATGTATTTCTGTTAGAGTTAGATTTTCTGTTTTCGTGTAGTTCTCGAAAATGGAACCCGAATGGTCTTTCCCTAGCAGACCCTAAAGAACTAGTCTTCTCCCCCCATTCTGAATTTTTATTTTTTTTAGGTTTTTACGAAATGAAGACTTCCTGTGAACTAAACCATGGTCTAATGCTACACGCTTTGATCACTAAACGTAATAATGACACACTTCCGAGTGAAATAATATCAGTAATCGGAGAAAGATTGGACGGAGTAAGAAAAGAATCAAGATACGAAGATAATAAGTTACAATTTGGTAAAGGAAAATCAAAATCCGCAGCGAAAAGAAGAGCACGACACCTAGAAAGATGTCACAAATGCGGAAAATGGTCACATGGAGGTAAATGTTCAAATAATCAAACCTATTCAAACACCGAATTTGTTACTTTATGTAGAGACGGACCGTTCATATGTTTAGAAGAAAAAACACTAAATGCTCGAGGTTACGCCTATGTAGCCATGGAAAATCAATTAAACCGACTATCTTATGAGTGAGATAGATCATATCACTAAGAATACTATCTCACAGGTAAGTCTGTACAGTTTTTATTTTTATTTTTATTTTTAATCTTTTGATAATAAACGCTAATTTGTTCGCTATAAACTATTAAATTGATTGAATAAAATTAGGTTTGGCGAACGAAATTATTGATATCATTCAAAAATTTATTACATCACTGCGAAATTTAAGGTTTATTCTTAAGGTATAAATATCTTTAATCAATCAACCCAAAATATTTCAATAATTCGTCATGGGTTAAATTAGGTTATGGAACCGAAATTACTTTACCGAAAAGAGGGGCGCATATTTTTGATAATATTTGATTGATTAAAGTGGGATAAAAGCAAAAAAGATTTTTAATTTTATTTTTACCATATTTTTAAAATTAATATATAAATCTTAAATTAATATTGTGAACTCTGTAAAATCAATATATTTAAGTTTGTCAATATTTGAAAAATTAATATTTTTAATATAAGTTTGTATGTATAAAAACAAAAATATAATATAAGTTTGGTGTGAATCTTTAATTTTATGCATTTTAAAATTAAGTTTGGTGTGAATTTTTAATATGAATTTTTAATTTTATGCATTTTTAAATTTGAGATTGGTGTGAATTTAAAAACAAAAATTTACTTTATTTCTTTAAGTTAAAAATATGATTTTTAAAATTCGTCGTGAGTTGAAGACTAGGTCGTTGAACCGAAATTGCTTTACCCGAGGGAGGGACGAGAACTTTTATTATCATTATTTTTAATCTTATTGAATTAAAGTATGCCAAAAACATTAAAAAAACTAAAAAATCTTTACTTTTAAAACCGCGCTTTGATTTGACAAATTTTAAAAATTTTGTCGAGAGACGGACTAGGACAACGATCCGAAACGCCCTCATCCTAAAAAGAAACAAATTTTATTAATTTTATGTTTTATAAAGTATAAGGTTTAAAAAAAAAAAAAAAGCTGAAAACACTGTTCCCGGATACCCATACGATCGCATGGGTATTGCACTCCAACTCCATGCGATCGCATGGAGCTGGAAAACAGGCCTGATACATACAGCTTGCTGCTCTGCTTTCTCCACAAAACACACACAACATACACGAAAATACTCTCAAATCTTCATCAAAATTCACCAAAATCCACCGTAATTCGTCAAATTTCTTGCTCTAATCATGCCTAGATTCTCATTCTTCAGCAAAATGGTAAAAATTACACCCCTAAACTCATAAATTTGCTAGTTTTTGTGATAATTACCAATATTTTACCTAATGCAATTTTGTTAATTTCTAGTGTAATTAGTGTTAAATTGTTAGTATTTTATGCATGTATAACCTAGATTGATGCTATTTAACATGATTTGAAGTCAAAAACTTCAAAAATTTTAGAAATCTAGGGTTTGTGTTCTTGAGCAATTTGAGGCTTTTTGATATAAACAGGTTATGGCCGATTTTTGTCATGAATTATTGCTAAATTGAGTAGTGTAACATGTTTAGATAGTTAAATGATCCAAACATTGATCCTAAACATGATTTTTAGAGATTAAAGTGGACTTTTTAAGTCCAAAATTCATGAACTTGATTAATTTGATATATTTGCCATTTGAGACTTGTTTAATTATTAGTAATGACTATTTTGACATGTTATTTGAGTTAAATGCTTATGAACTTTGTATACATTTTCATATGTGCTTATTTGAAAAGTGTAGAATTGTGAAAAATTGTGAAAATGTGTATAAGTTTAATTTTGATTTAACATGTTATAGTGATTGTTTTAAGTTGTTATTTTGCTAACACTAATGCATATTTTGATGCACAAATTTTGTGTTTAATGTGTTTTGCAGAAAGCCGGTACTGGAGGTTCAGGAGCATCATCATCTAGATGACCAGCACCAGCACCAGAACCAGAACCAGAAATGTAACACGAACAAGAACCACAACAAGAACCACAACAACAGCCTGATCAGCACATACCTTATTATGATCCGGTACAGTTTATTGATGAATTCATAGTATTCCCAATGAGGCCGCCAGTAGAATTCCCAACGATTCCTGAGCACACTCTGCGTCCTAATCTGAGATTTGATAGGAGATGGAGAGATTACGAGACATATCAAAGGAACAAATTCAAATTGGTAACAAAAAATGTAGAGGTGCCAAGGGTAATCGATTGGGCCCCTTTGGAAACGGTCCATCTAGCTGGCCGTGTTAGATAGTTTTTAGTTCAAAGGTATGGCAGTTCTTCTTTTACAGATTGGGAACGTCTTTTCACCATTCATAGACCTGTATATAAGGAATGGTGTGTTGAGTTGATGAGTACTGTATCACTTGATACAAATATAGTTAGAATAGATGATAGAAGATTTCTTAGGTTTATCCTTGGCGGTAGGATGTACAGAATGTCCATGCTGGACATGGCCAGGGCTTTACAGATATATACTCCTGGTGAGTTGCTACTACCCGATTGTACAAACTTGATTCATTATGGTGAAAGGGTAGATAGCAACTTTGACGCTGACGCCATTTGGAGGCGTATGTCACATTTTGATGTTTTTACACGAGCAGGAGGACACTCCTATACACATATTGATAGAGCCGAGCTTCGTATCATTCATATATTTTTGGCTAACTCGATTACACAGAGAGGTCACAATAAAGAAAATATTACCTTACATGATTTATTCTACCTAAAGTGTATTCGGGATCCTAGAAGCTTTGTCAATATCCCTTACTGTGTTGCTTTTTATTTATCTAAAATGGTAGAGAGAATGCAGGATGGGAGTATAATAGGAGGAGGTATTTTTGTTACTCTCATTGGAGAGTATTTAGGTGTTGATATGAACCAAGGGGGTCAATTACAGCTTTGTAGAGAACAGGTTGAGCCCTTAGGATTGAAAGTTTATGTGGGTGCTAAGGTATTGAAAAGTAGACGTAACCAGGCAGTACCCTATGAGGGATCTCATCCTCAGGTAGAGAGAGGCTCAGACAAGGAAATGGAGGAGGCGGAAGACATTAGGGATGTCTTTCGAGATGCTATTCTTGACGTCCACATTCGTATAGATGAGGAAGCAATGACGAACGCGGCCAGACATAGTATGTATGAGCAGTGGAACTCCGAGCGAGTATACGAGGATTATAGGCAATGCCAACACGATAGCTGGTTAGTTCATCAACACCAAATCATGAGCCAGCTACCATATCAGGTACCAAATAACTATGTACCTACTCGACCTGCTTATTTTCCGCCACACAGCCCCGATATCTGACCACCCTTTAACCGGTATGACTATAACCAAGCCTATCAGAACACCTATAACCAACAATGGAACCCACCTGACGAGATGAACTGGAACCCATATCCAGACTGATTTAGTTCCATTTGGTTATTTATATGATTTTTATGTTTTTATCTTTTTATTTTTTCATGTTTAAACTTATGTTATTGAATATACTTATGTAATCTTTATCATTTTTATTATTATTGTGTACTAATATTTCACATTTAGGATTTGAAAGTAGGATATTAAGTCCCATTTCAAATTGTCATGCATGTTTATATTTATATGTATGTATATTGTAAATTGTACAAAACAGGGTAAAACAGCGCATTTTCAAAGACTGGCATTAAGTTCAGCAAAAGCTACTAATTTTGACGACAAGATGACAAATAAATGTGATGTAACAACAGACGGAATGAACAAATGATATGCACCATTTATCATTCAGCAAACAAACGCCAATATGTTTGGAAACTTTGGTAAAATTTAATCATTTTTCTACGCTAATCACCCTCAATAATTTAAATTGTTACTGATTTCTTGCAAATGAGGGCATTGCAAGATCTTAAGTGTGGAAAGGGGTTAGATTCTTTCGGATTTTTAAATTTTTTTTACTTTAAACACTTGGTTACCATTAAAAATACTAGTAACGTAGTAGTTGTATTAGAATCTAGTGCTCTCTGATAATAAAGAACAGCCCTAGTCTTATATACTGACTACCCAATTCTAGTAAAATTTTTCAAAATTTTCAATTAAATGAACTCAAAATCATGTTTATACATATTTATGAACGATAAAACTAGGTGTTAACACCGAAATTATTGTTACCTAGGAAAGGACATAAATTGAGAAACAAACCAAAATGTTAAAATTCATTTAAAATGGAATAGAGGACAATAAAAAGGAAAATAAAAGCCAAGTGTGGGAAAAATTACCAAGTTATCTTAAACATATGTCACATATTTCTGTAACAAATAATTGAAGATACTTTTGCTTTGGACTAAACTAAACTGTTTTACCCGATGAAAGAAAAGAAGAGATGGATCTACACGATGAATCAATTCCATCGTTAAAAGGAAGTAAAGTCTTCCGAAAAAGAAACGCGCTTCTTGATTTAGGTCATGAAGTTGTCGTCCAGACCAGCTGTAGGTTGATGAAAAATCTAGAAAAGTCATCTCTAAAATCAGCAGGAAATCCACGGACCTCAGCATAAAACAGGGTCGCCAAGTGGTCAGATTTATCCTAACCATGAGAAGGATTTATCTCGTACAATGGGGGGGCACCTTGCAAATTAGCTGGATAAGACTAATGAATCAGATCCCCAGAAAGGATAATCTCCTTAAAAGATCAAAAATCAGCTTTTAAGACTAATATTACTCAATCCTAGAGATTGACCTTAAAGATTGAGAATTACAAACTCATGGAATTCGATGATATCTAAACTCGAGCTTGAACGAGAAAATATTTTGATCAAAATTACAAACCGATTTGTTTTCTGAAAACCTATTTTCAATGCGTTCATTACCATTGAACGTAAAATCTTAGGAATTCAACTGGAATTCATTAGGTCACCTGAACCAAATCGGGTGTCAACCGTAAGAACGATGGTTGCATAGCATGGTCGAAGACAGGACCTTGTGCCAGACCGAAAAATTATAAGGGTGAGCTTTACTATTGCTCCTACCAAGGATAGTAATTGCGTCCGACACGTTATAGACCATAATTAAAAGCATGTCAGGGGACATTGCCTTAACAGTTGCTTGTTCAACGCTTTCCTTTACAACCGGACGGTAGTTTATCGAAAGGTAATATACAGAACAAGTAAACTGGACGTGTAGCTTTCCCAATACAAGGTTAGCAAGTGGGTGACACAAAACCGCTAGTTTTGAGCTAAAATTTTCAAATCTGAAACCCATCAAACCCACAAAAATATTTTGCAAACACCGGTGAAGGGTTATTCCCGAAAACTTATCTAGGTAAAAGCTAGATTTAATTTTCAAAAAGATCAAATGTTTTCATAAAGATCCAATTTTCTAAAGGATCTAAATTTTCATAAGTCATGTGAGACTGTAAACCACATCGTTACTACCATTGTTTATACCGCCGTATTGAAATCACTGATGTACAAAGTGTGAAGAATAAAGAAGTGATTCTAGTATTTCAAGACTATCTTGCTTGAGGACAAGCAACGCTCAAGTGTGGGAATATTTGATAATGCTAAAAACGAACATATATTTCATAGCATTATTCCTCAAGAAAGACAAGCTTTTAGTTGCGATTGTTCTATTTACAAGTGATATTCGTTTAAATAATAAAAGGTGAAGACAAAAGACAGATTCGACGAATTGAAGACGCAAACGACCAAAAAGCTCAAAAGTACAAAATACAATCAATGAGGTTCCAATTATTGATAAGAAACGTCTCGAAATTACAAGAGTACAAGATTCAAAACGCAAAGTACAAGATATTAAATTATTCGCAAGGACGTTCGAAAATCCGAAACCGGGACCAGAGTCAATTCTCAACGCTCGACGCAACGGACTAAAAATTACAAGTCAACTATGCATATGAATATAATATAATATATAATTAATTCTTTAAATTAATATATATATTATATTATATTTAAATAAACGTCGGTAGAAGAAAACAACCAAATGTGGCTCTCCCCAGCTGGCCATGCGATCGCATGGCTTGGAAGGCATAAATCCATGCGATCGCATGGTGCACAGTTCCAGCCCACATGCCTATAAAAATCTAGCTTTGGTGCACCACAAAAACACATCTTTTTCTTCTCCTCATTCAACGTATAATATTTAGATTTATATTATAATTTTAATTTATAATAATAAGGGTATGTTAGCGAATGTTGTAAGGGTGTAAGTCGAAATTCTGTCCGTGTAACGCTACGCTATTTTTAATCATTGTAAGTTATGTTCAACCTTTTTAATTTAATGTCTCGTAGCTAAGTTATTATTATGCTTATTTAATCCGAAGTAATCATGATGTTGGGCTAAAAATATTAAAATTGGGTAATTGGGCTTTGTACCATAATTGGGGTTTGGATAAAAGAACGACACTTGTGGAAATTAGACTATGGGCTATTAATGGGCTTTATATTTGTTTAACTAAATGATAGTTTGTTAATTTTAATATAAAGATTTACAATTGGACGTCCCTATAAATAACCATATATACTCAATTGGACACGATGGGCGGGGTATTTATATGTACGAATAATCGTTCATTTAACCGAACACGGGAATGGATTAATAGTCACTAGAATTATTAAAACAGGGGTGAAATTATGTACAAGGACACTTGGCATAATTGTTAACAAAATATTAAAACCTTGGGTTACACGCAGTCGATAACCTGGTGTAATTATTAAACAAAGTATTAAAATCTTGTTACAGTTTAAGTCCCCAATTAGTTGGAATATTTAACTTCGGGTATAAGGATAATTTGACGAGGATACTCGCACTTTATATTTATGACTGATGGACTGTTATGGATAAAAACCAGACGGACATATTAAATAATCCAGGACAAAGGACAATTAACCCATGGGCATAAAACTAAAATCAACACGTCAAACATCATGATTACGAAAGTTTAAATAAGCATAATTATTTTATTTCATATTTAATTTCCTTTATTTTATATTTAATTGCACTTCTAATTATTGCACTTTTATTGTTATTGTATTTAATTGCACTTTTGATTATCGTACTTTTTAATTATCGCAAGTTTATTTTATTGCACTTTTATTTATCGCAATTTCATTATCGTTATTTACTTTACGCTTTAAATTAAGTCTTTTATTTATTTAATATTTTACATTTTGGTTTTAACTGCAACTAAAGTTTTAAAAAATCGACAAACCGGTCATTAAACGGTAAAAACCCCCCTTTAAAATAATAATATTACTTTTATTTATATTTGTATTTTTATAAATTAATCTAATATAGTGTTAAGCTTTGTTTAAAGATTTTTTTTTCCCTGTGGAACTAACCGGACTTACTAAAAACTACACTACTGTACGATTAGGTACACTGCGTATAAGTGTTGTAGCAAGGTTTAAGTATATCCATTCTCTAAATAAATAAATATCTTGTGTAAAATTTTATCGTATTTAATAGTATTTCCTAGTAAAATATAAGCTATTTCATATACACCTCGCATAACATCAATGATATGTCAAAACATTTGCATACGTGTCTATGGTATCCCAAGATTACATAATATATTAGAATATATGTATAATACAATATAAGTTAGCTAGGATATGATTAATATAAATTTGTTACCAATTTTCACGTAGCTACAACAAGCAAAAATATCCAATCTTGTTTTACCCATAACTTCTTCGTTTTAAATCCATTTTGAGTGTTTCAAGTTGCTATGGTTTCATATTGAACTTAAGTTTATGAATATAAACAGAAAAAGTATAAGTTTATAGTCGGAAATACAGGTTACAAGTTGTTTTTGTAAAGGTAGTCATTTCAGTCGAAAGAACGATGTCTAGATGACCATTTTGGAAAACATACTTCAACTTTGAGTTTAACCATGATTTTTGGATATAGTTTCATGTTCATAAGAAAAATCATTTTCCCAGAAGAACAACTTTTAAATCAAAGTTTATCATAGTTTTTAATTAACTAACCCAAAACAGCCCGCAGTGTTACTGCGACGGCTTATATCCGGTTTTACGGTGTTTTTCGTGTTTTCTGGTTTTAAATCATTAAGTTAGCATATCATATAGATATAGAACATTTGTTTAGTTAATTTTAAAAGTCAATTTAGAAGGATTAACTTTTGTTTGCGAACAAGTTTAGAATTAACTAAACTATGTTCTAGTGATTACATGTTCAAATCTTCGAATAAGATAGTTTTATATGTATGAATCGAATGATGTTATGAACATCATTACTACCTCAAGTTTAGTAGTTAAACCTACTGGAAGTGAAAAGAAATGATCTAGCTTCAAAGGATCTTGGATAGCTTGAAAGTTCTTAAAGTAGAATCATGACACAAAAACAAGTTCAAGTAAGATTATCACTCGAATTAAGATAGTTATAGTTATAGGAATTGAATCAAAGTTTATATATGAGTATTACCTTGATTTAGAATGATATCTTACTATAAACAACAAGGATTTCTTGAGGTTGGATGATCAATTTACAAGATTGGAAGTGAGCTAGTAAACTTGGAAGTATTCTTGATTTTATGAAACTAGAACTTGTAGAATTTATGAAGAACACTTAGAACTTGAAGATAGAACTTGAGAGAGATCAATTAGATGAAGAAAATTGAATATTGAAAGTGTTTGTAGGTGTTTTTAGTCGTTGATATATGGATTAGATATAAAGGATGTGTAATTTTGTTTACATGTAAATAAGTCATCAATGATTACTAATATTTTTGTAATTTTATGAGATATTTCATGCTAGTTGCCAAATGATGGTTCTCACATGTGTTAGGTGACTCATATGGGCTGCTAAGAGCTAATCATTGGAGTGTATATACCAATAGTACATGCATCTAAAAGCTGTGTATTGTACGAGTACGAATACGGGTGCATACGAGTAGAATTGTTGATGAAACTGAACGAGGATATAATTGTAAGCATTTTTGTTAAGTAGAAGTATTTTGATAAGTGTATTGAAGTCTTTCAAAAGTGCATAAATATATATTAAAACACTACATGTATATACATTTTAACTGAGTCGTTAAGTCATCGTTAGTCGTTACATGTAAGTGTTGTTTTGAAACCTTTAGGTTAACGATCATGTTAAATGTTGTTAACCCATTGTTTATTATATCTAAAGAGATGTTAAATTATTACATTATCATGATATTATGATGTATTAATATATCTTAATATGATATATATACAATTAAATGTCGTTACAACGATAATTGTTACATATATGCCTCGTTTCGAAATCATTAAGTTAGTAGTCTTGTTTTACATATGTAGTTCATTGTTAACATACTTAATGATATACTTAATTATCATTTTATCATGTTAAACATAGTGTATCAATATCTTATTATGATTCATATGTAATTAGTAAGACGTTGATATAACGATAATCGTTATATATATCGTTTTTGAGTTTCTTAATTCAATAGGCTCATTTTTGTGTATATAACTCATTGTTAAAATACCTAATGAGATACATACTTATAATAATATCATGTTAACTATATATATATATATATCCATATATATGTCATCATATAGTTTTTACAAGTGTTAACGTTCGTGAATCACCGGTCAACTTGGGTGGTCAATTGTCTACATGAAACCTATTTCAATTAATCAAGTCTTAACAAGTTTGATTGCTTAACATGTTGGAAACACTTAATCATGTAAATATCAATTTCATTTAATATATATAATCATGGAAAAGTTCGGGTCACTACAGTACCTACCCGTTAAATAAATTTCGTCCCGAAATTTTAAGCAGTTGGAGGTGTTGACGTATCTTCTGGAAATAAGTGCGGGTATTTCTTCTTCATCTGATCTTCTCGTTCCCAAGTGAACTCGGGTCCTCTACGGGCATTCCATCGAACCTTAACAATTGGTATCTTGTTTTGCTTAAGTCTTTTAACCTCACAATCCATTATTTCGACGGGTTCCTCGATGAATTGAATTTTTTCGTTGATTTGGATTTCGTCTAACGGAATAGTGAGATCTTCTTTAGTAAAACATTTCTTCAAATTCAAGACGTGAAAAGTGTTATGTACATCCGTGAGTTGTTGAGGTAACTCAAGTCGGTAACCTACTGGTCCGACACGATCAATAATCTTTAATGGTCGAATATACCTCGGATTTAATTTCCCTCGTTTACCAAATCGAACAACGCCTTTCCAAGGTGCAACTTTAAGCATGACCATCTCTCCAATTTCAAATTCTATATCTTTTCTTTTAATGTCGGCGTAGCTCTTTTGTCGACTTTGGGCGGTTTTCAACCGTTGTTGAATTTGGATGATCTTCTCGGTAGTTTCTTGTATTATCTCTGGACCCGTAATCTGTCTATCCCCCACTTCACTCCAATAAATCGGAGACCTGCACTTTCTACCATAAAGTGCTTCAAACGGCGCCATCTCAATGCTTGAATGGTAGCTGCTTTTGTAGGAAAATTCTGCTAACGGAAGGTGTCGATCCCAACTGTTTCCGAAATTGGTAACACATGCTCGTAGCATGTCTTCAAGTGTTTGTATCGTACTTTCGCACTGCCCATCAGTTTGTGGATGATAAGCAGTACTCATGTCTAGACGAGTTCCTAATGCTTGCTGTCATGTCTGCCAGAATCTTGAAATAAATCTGTCATCCCTATCAGAGATAATAGAGATTGGTATTCCATGTCTGGAGACGACTTCCTTCAAATACAGACGTGCTAACTTCTCCATCTTGTCATCTTCTCTTATTGGCAGGAAGTGTGCTGATTTGGTGAGACGATCAACTATTACCCAAATAGTATCAAAACCACTTGCAGTCCTTGGCAATTTAGTGATGAAATCCATGGTAATGTTTTCCAATTTCCATTCCGGGATTTCAGGTTGCTGAAGTAGACCTGATGGTTTCTGATGCTCAGCTTTGACCTTAGAACACGTCAAACATTCTCCTACATATTTAGCAACATCGGCTTTCATACCCGGCCACCAAAAATGTTTCTTAAGATCCTTGTACATCTTTCCCGTTCCAGGATGTATTGAGTATCTGGTTTTATGAGCTTCTCTAAGTACCATTTCTCTCTTATCTCCAAATTTTGGTACCCAAATTCTTTCAGCCCTATACCGGGTTTCGTCTTCCCGAATATTAAGATGCTTCTCCGATCCTTTGGGTATTTCATCCTTTGAATTTCTCTCTTTTAAAACTCCTTGTTGCGCCTCCTTTCTTTGAGTAGTAAGGTTAGTGTTAATCATTATATTCATAGCTTTTACTCGAATGGGTTCTCTGTCCTTTCTTCTCAAGGCGTCGGCTACCACATTTGCCTTCCCCGGGTGTTAACAAATCTCAAAGTCGTAATCATTCAACAATTCAATCCACCTACGCTGGCTCATATTCAGTTGTTTCTGATTAAATATGTGTTGAAGACTTTTGTGGTCGGCATATATAATACTTTTGACCCCATATAAGTAGTGTCTCCAAGTCTTTAATGCAAAAACAATCGCGCCTAATTCCAAATCATGCGTCATAAAATTCTGTTCGTGAATCTTCAATTGTCTAGACGCATAAGAAATTACTTTCGTTCGTTGCATTAATACACAACCGAGACCTTGCTTTGAGGCGTCACAATATATCACAAAATCATCATTCCCTTCAGGTAATGACAATATCGGTGCCGTAGTTAACTTTTTCTTTAACAATTGAAACGTTTTCTCTTGTTCATCTTTCCATTCAAATTTCTTCCCTTTATGTGTTAATGCAGTCAAGGGTTTTGCTATTCTGGAAAAGTCTTGGATGAACCTTCTATAGTAACCAGCTAGTCCTAAAAACTGGCGTATGTGTTTCGGAGTTTTCGGGGTTTCCCACTTTTCAACGGTTTCAATCTTTGCTGGATCCACCTGAATACCTTCTTTGTTCACTATGTGACTGAGGAATTGAACTTCTTCCAACCAAAATGCACACTTTGAAAACTTAGCGTACAGTTTTTCTTTTCTCAGCAACTCTAGCACTTTTCTCAAATGTTCTTCGTGCTCTTGATCATTCTTCGAGTAAATAAGTATGTCATCGATGAAAACAATGACAAACTTGTCAAGATATGGCCCACACACTCGGTTCATGAGGTCCATGAACATAGCTGGTGTGTTAGTCAATCCAAATGGCATAACCATAAACTCGTAATGACCGTAACACGTCCTAAAAGAAGTCTTTGGAATATCATCCTCCTTCACCCGCATTTGATGATATCCAGAACGTAAATCGATCTTCGAATAAACAGACGAGCCTTGTAGTTGATCAAATAAGTCATCGATTCTCGGTAGTGGGTAGTGGTTCTTAATGGTAAGTTTGTTCAACTCTCGGTAGTCGATACACAACCTGAATGTACCATCTTTTTCTTGACAAACAAAACAGGAGCTCCCCATGATGACGTGCTTGGTCGAATGAAACCACACTCTAAAAGTTACTGTAACTGACTTTGTAATTCTTTCATTTCGCTGGGTTCGAGTCTGTATGGAGCACGAACTATTGGAGCAGCTCCTAGTAGAAGGTCTATTTGAAATTCAACGGATCGATGTGGGGGTACTCCCGGTAATTCTTTTAGAAATACATCGGGAAATTCTTTTGCGACGGGAACATCACCGATGTTCTTTTCTTCAGGTTTAACTTTCTCGATGTGTGCTAGAATGACGTAACAACCTTTTCTTATTAGTTTTTGCGCCTTCAAACTACTAATAAGATTTAATTTCGCGTTGTTCTTTTCTCCGTACACCATTAAAGGTTTTCCTTTTTCACGCATAATGCGAATCGCATTTTTGTAACAAACGACCTCTGCTCTCACCTTTTTCAACCAGTCCATGCCAATTATTACATCAAAACTCCCTAACTCGACTGGTATTAAATCAATTTTAAACGTTTCAACCCCCAGTTTGATTTCTCTCTCCCGACATATATTATCTGCTGAAATTAATTTACCGTTTGCTAATTCGAGTAAAAATTTACTATCCAAAGGCGTCAATGGGCAAATAAATTAGCACAAAATTCTCTACTCATATAGCTTCTATCCGCACCCGAATCAAATAAAACATAAGCAGATTTATCGTCAATAAGAAACGTACTCGTAACAAGCTCCGGGTCTTCCTGTGCTTCTGCCGCATTAATATTTAAAACTCTTCCACGGCCCTGCCCATTAGTATTCCCCTGATTCGGACAATTTCTAATAATGTGGCCCAGTTTTCCACATTTATAACAAACAGCGTTGGTATTACTTGCTCCGACACTATTCGTTTCGGCATTACTTGTTCCGACATTATTTGTTCCTTTAGTTCTATTGAACCCCTGATGATTTTCTTCACACCTATGATATGGCTATTTTTGGTTTTTGTTGCCGTTGTTGTTATTGAGGTTGTTGTTGGGATTGTTATTGTTATTGAAACGGTTGTTGTAGTTGTTGTTGTTGGGATGTTTGTTGTAGTTATTGTTAGGATTGAGGTTATTGTTGCGATTGTTGTTGCGGTTGTTGGGATAGTTGTTGCGATTGTGGTTGTAATTGTTGTTGTTGTACTGGTGACTCTTGTCACCGTTTTCCTCCCACTTCCTCTTGAGTTGTTTCGTGTTGGCTTCTTTGGCCGCCTGCTCTTTAATTCTTCCCTCAATCTGATTTATGAGTTTATGAGCCATTCGACTTGCCTTCTGTATAGAAGCGGGCTCGTGTGAACTCACATCTTCTTGAATCCTTACTGGTAACCCTTTTACAAACGCGTCGATCTTCTCTTCTTCATCTTCGAATGCTCCCAGACACAATAGGCACAACTCTGTGAATCGTCGTTCATATGTGGTAACGTCGAACCCTTGTGTTCGTAACTCTCTAAGTTGTGCCTTGAGTTTATTGACTTCGTTTCTAGGACGGTACTGCTCGTTCATCAATTGCTTAAATGCCGACCACGGTAGTGCGTAAGCAGCATTTTGTCCTACCTGTTCAAGATAGGTGTTCCACCACGTTAACGCAGTACCTGTGAAGGTATGCGTAGCGTACTTAACTTTGTCCTCTTCAGTACACTTACTTATGGCAAATACTGATTCGACTTTCTCGGTCCACCGTTTCAATCCAATTGGTCTTTCGGTTCCATCAAATTCCAAAGGTTTGCAGGCAGTGAATTCTTTGTAGGAGCATCCTACACGATTTCTTGTGTCGTTAGCTGCATTGCTAGATTCAGAGTTATTGTTGGTATGTAGCGCAGCATGTACTGCGGCTATGTTTGCAGCAAGAAAGGTACGAAATTCCTCTTCGCTCATATTCATGGTGTGTCGAGTAGTCGGTGCCATTTCCTTCAAAATAGCCAACTGAATCGAGTTAATTATATAGAATATTAAGAGTAGTCAATAGTATTTCGTAGCATAATATGAACTCATTTATAAAAGCTTTTTCTTCATATTAGCGTTTTATAAGTTTAAATTCGGGTACTACCTACCCGTTAAGTTCATACTTAGTAGCTAATATACAATTCAACTACTACAATTCCATATGAAAAACTGATTATAATAATATATCACATACAAATATTCTTCAAACTTACAACTTCGCTATATTACATATAACATGAAATATAGTACACTATGATACATGACAGTTTTGAAGATGAATCTAGTTAATACGCAAGTTGTTCAGCAAAGGAAATAAAGACACGTAATTCATAAGTCCAGAAACTAGTCATGCATTCTGGTTTTACTAAGACGACTTCCCATCCTTGGTCTTGCGGAAAATAACCGTTATGACCATTGGCTAGGCAGAATGTTGTAATGTCGTCAAAAGGACAAGGGTTTCGTAATGTCCAACAGCCTCGTAATAATCTAAAAACCTTGTTTCTCACCCCAACTACTGAATCCGTCACTTGTGGGAAGGTGTTATTTAAAATTTGCAATCCGATGTTCTTTTTCTCACTTTAGTAAGAAGCGAACATCACTAACCCGTAAGCATAACATGCTTCTTTATGTTGCATGTTAGAAGCTCTTTCTAATTTACGAAATCCTATGTTGGGATATGTTGAGTCAAAATAGGTTCTTAACCCGTAGCATAAAATTGCATTTGGGTTCCCCGCATTTAATGCTTTAAAGAAAACACGGCGTAACTTACGGTCTCCCCAATGTGATATACCCCACCTATCAAAGGAAAGCCTTTTATAAACTAAGGCATTTCTGGAAAGTCTTTCAAATGTTTGACAAGTTAATTTCGCCATAACTAAATGTGCTGATGAATTCTGACCGACTCTAGACAAGATTTCCTCAATCATATCCTCTGGTAGGTCTTCTAAAATATTCGGTTGTCTTCTAAAATATTCGGTTGTCTACCCTTAACGTCCATTTTGTTTTTATACTGTAAAATAGACAATGATTAGATTCGTAAAAGATAATTAACAAACAATACAAGCAATTTTTACATAGAACATAAAAGTACAAGCACACTACAATACATATAATATACAACATGATTACAACCCTCTAATCTAAATCACTGGTTTCTTCTTCTTCGGACTTGGTTCGTTTTCCTAATTTTCTAGGAATATATGGTGTTCCTCTAATACGAGCCGTCGTTTTCCATAATGGTTTAGAAAAACCTGGTGGTTTAGAGGTTCCCGGGTCATTGTTACATTTTAGGAAATACGGATGTTGTCGATACATATAAAGTTCATCGGGGTTGGAATCGGGTTTCTCTATTTTTATACCTTTTCCCTTATTATTTTCTTTCGCTTTATTAAATTGGGTCGAGGTAATTTCTATAACATCATCGGAATCCTTATCGGGATCCGATTCATCAGAAAATTGCTAATCTTCCCAATATTTTGCTTCCTCGGCGGAAACACCATTGACCATTATTAACTTTGGTCCGTTGGTTGAGGATTTTATTTTATTTAATCTATTTACTATAGGTATCAATATTTCTTCCTCCAGAACCTCTTCTTCTTCTAGTTCCTCCTCTTCTGATTCCTCCTCTTCTGGTTCCTCTTCTTCCGGTTCCTCCTCTTCCGGTTCCTCCTCTTCCTGTTCCTCTTCGGGAATTTGTGAATCTTTCCAAAATATATTCGACTCTTCATTATTATTATTAGGTGAATCAATGGGATTTGTACTAGAGGTAGACATCTATCACACAATATCAAACACGTTAAGAGATTAATATATCACATAATATTTACATGTTAATAATATATAGTTTCCAACAAAAAAATGTTAAGCAATCGTTTTTGAAGAAAAACACGGTCGAAGTCCAGACTCACTAATGCATCCTAACAAACTCGGTAAGACACACTAATGCAATTTTCTAGTTCTCTAAGACCAACGCTCGAATACCAACTGAAATGTCCCGTTCATATTGATTATAAATGTTCCATATTAATTGATTTCGTCGCGAGGTTTTGACCTCTATATGAGACGTTTTTCAAAGACTGCATTCATTTTTAAAACAACCATAACCTTTATTTTATCGATAAAGGTTTAAAAAGTTACGTAGATTATCAAATAATGATAATCTAAAATATACCGTTTACACACGACCATTACATAATGGTTTACAATAAGAATATATTACATCAAAAATAAGTTTCTTGAATGCAGTTTTTACATAATATCATACAAGCATGGGCTCCAAATCTTGTCCTTATTTTAGTATGCAACAGCGGAAGCTCTTAATAATCACCTGAGAATAAACATGCTTAAAACGTCAACAAAAATGTTGGTGAGTTATAGGTTTAACCTATATATTATCAGATCATAATAATAGACCACAAGATTTCATATTTCAATATACATCCCATACATAAAGATAAAATTCATTCATATGGTGAACACCTGGTAACCAACATTAACAAGATGCATATAAGAATATCCCCTATCATTCCGGGAAATCCTTCGGACATGATAAAAACGAATTCGAAGTACTAAAGCATCCGGTACTTTGGATGGAGTTCGTTAGGCCCAATAGATCTATCTTTAGGATTCGCGTCAATTAGTAGATCGGTTTACTAATTCTTAGGTTACCAACCAAAAGGGGCATATTCGGCTTCGATCATTCACCCATATAATGTAGTTTTAAAACTGCACGTATTCTCATCCCAAAATATTTAATTTTAAAAGTGGGACTATAACTCACTTTCACAGATTTTTTACTTCGTCGGGAAGTAAGACTTGGCCACTGGTCGATTCACGAACCTATAACAAATATGTACATATATATCAAAGTATGTTCAAAATATATTTACAACATTTTTAATACGTTTTAATGTTTTAAGTTTATTAAGTCAGATGTCCTCGTTAGTAACCTACAACTCGTTGTCCACAATTAGATGTACATAAATAAATCGATATATATTATCTTGAATCAATTCACGACCCAGTGTATACACGTCTCAGGCTAGATCACAAATCAAAGTATATATATTTTTGGAATCAACCTCAACCCTGTATAGCTAACTCCAACATTATTGCATATAGAGTGTCTATGGTTGTTCCAAATAATATATATAGATGGGTCGATATGATATATCAAAACATTTGCATACGTGTCTATGGTATCTCAATATTACATAATATATTAGAATATATGTATAATACAATATAAGTTAGCTAGGATATGATTAATATAAATTTGTTACCAATTTTCACGTAGCTACAACAAGCAAAAATATCCAATCTTGTTTTACCTATAACTTCTTCGTTTTAAATCTGTTTTGAGTGTTTCAAGTTGCTATGGTTTCATATTGAACTTAAGTTTATGAATCTAAACAGAAAAAGTATAATTTTATAGTCGTAAATACAGGTTACAGGTCATTTTTGTAAAGGTAGTCATTTCAATCGAAAGAACGACGTCTAGATGACCATTTTGGAAAACATACTTCCACTTTGAGTTTAACCATGATTTTTGGATATAGTTTCATGTTCATAAGAAAAATCATTTTCCCAGAAGAACAACTTTTAAATTAAAGTTTATCATAGTTTTTAATTAACTAACCCAAAACAGCCCGCGGTGTTACTACGACGGCGTATATCCGGTTTTACGGTATTTTTCGTGTTTTCTGGTTTTAAATCATTAAGTTAGCATATCATATAGATATAGAACATGTGTTTAGTTGATTTTAAAAGTCAAGTTAGAAGGATTAACTTTTGTTTGCGAACAAGTTTAGAATTAACTAAACTATGTTCTAGTGATTACATGTTCAAATCTTCGAATAAGATAGTTTAATATGTATGAATTGAATGATGTTATGAACATCATTACTACCTCAAGTTTAGTAGGTAAACCTACTGGAAGTGACAAGAAATGATCTAGCTTCAAAGGATCTTGGATAGCTTGAAAGTTCTTGAAGTAGAATCATGACACAAAAATAAGTTCAAGTAAGATTATCACTCGAATTAAAATAGTTATAGTTATAGGAATTGAATCAAAGTTTGTATATGAGTATTACCTTGATTTAGAATGATATCTTACTGTAAACAACAAGGATTTCTTGAGGTTGGATGATCACTTTACAAGATTGGAAGTGAGCTAGTAAACTTGGAAGTATTCTTGATTTTATGAAACTAGAACTTGTAGAATTTATGAAGAACACTTAGAACTTGAAGATAGAACTTGAGAGAGATCAATTAGATGAAGAAAATTGAAGAATGAAAGTTTTTGTAGGTGTTTTTGGTCGTTCATATATGGATTAGATATAAAGGATGTGTAATTTTGTTTAGATGTAAATAAGTCATGAATGATTACTAATATTTTTGTAATTTTATGAGATATTTCATGCTAGTTGCCAAATGATGGTTCCCACATATGTTAGGAGACTCACATGGGCTGCTAAGAGCTAATCATTGGAGTGTATATACCAATAGTACATACATCTAAAAGCTGTGTATTGTACGAGTACGAATACGGGTGCATACGAGTAGAATTGTTGATGAAACTGAACGAGGATGTAATTGTAAGCATTTTTGTTAAGTAGAAGTATTTTGATAAGTGTCTTGAAGTCTTTAAAAAGTGTATAATTACATATTAAAACACTACATGTATATACATTTTAACTGAGTCGTTAAGTCATCGTTAGTCGTTACATGTAAGTGTTGTTTTGAAACCTTTATGTTAACGATCATGTTAAATGTTGTTAACCCATTGTTTATTATATCTAAAGAGATGTTAAATTATTACATTATCATGATATTATGATGTATTAATATATCTTAAAATGATATATATACAATTAAATGTCGTTACAACGATAATCGTTACATATATGCCTCGTTTCGAAATCATTAAATTAGTAGTCTTGTTTTACATATGTAGTTCATTGTTAACATACATAATGATATACTTAATTATTATTTCATCATGATAAACATAGTGTATCAATATCTTAATATGATTCGTATGTAATTAGTAAGACGTTGATATAACGATAATCGTTATATATATCGTTTTCGAGTTTCTTAATTCAATAGGCTCATTTTTATGTATATAACTCATTGTTAAAATACCTAATGAGATACATACTTATCATAATATCATGTTAACTATATATATATATCCATATATATGTCATCATATAGTTTTTACAAGTGTTAACGTTCGTGAATCACCGGTCAACTTGGGTGGTCAATTGTCTACATGAAACCTATTTTAATTAATCAAGTCTTAACAAGTTTGATTGCTTAACATGTTGGAAACACTTAATCATGTAAATATCAATTTCATTTAATATATATAAACATGGAAAAGTTCAGGTCACTACACCGCGCACCAACTGAGAAAAGGATCCCCCGCAAACTGTGTACCGTTATCACTAACGATTTCGTTTGGTATGCCGAATCGACAAACAATGTCTTCCCATACAAAATTTCGCACCCTCTTTCCTGAAATTGTTGCCAGGAGTCGTGCTTCAACCCACTTCGTGAAATAGTCGATTGCAACAATCAAGAATTTGATGTTTCCTGCGTGTGCAGAGTATGCGTAAGATATTGACGTAAGTAGCATATGGTATAAAATAAATGATAATATTACCTCGGCCTTTTGGAAATGTTCTGACTATGTCAATTGCCTATTTGCAGAATGGCCATGGTGATGAGACTGGGATCATTGGATGCGCAGGTGCTCTGCTGATAGGTGCATGTATTAGGCAAGATTCGCATTGCTTAACTATGCGTGCGGTATCTGCGTACATAGTGGGCCAATAATAATCTAGCCGCATAATTTTTGACACAATAGACATGTGCCCCGAATGAAGAGCGCATGCACCCTCATGCACATCGCGTATAACTTCCTCTGCCTCTTTTGGGTCGATGCACCTTAAATGCGGCCCTAAATAATTTTTTCGATATAGGACTTCACCCTCAAGGTCGTATAGTGGTGCCTTAGTGCGGAATTTCTTTGCATCAACAGAATCCACAGGTGAGGTGCCATCTCGCAGAAAAGCAATGATGGGTGTCATCCACGTTGAGCTGAATTCCTCAACAGGTGCCACTAAAGGCATCATAACAATAGACTTCGCATGTAGTTCTTCTATAAGAACTTTCTTCCCTAGATGATCAAAGGCCAAAGCAGCCAATTTGCTAAGCGCATCCGACTTCTTATTTTGCCCCCGCATTACGTGGGAGATTTGAAAAGCCTCAAACTGGTCAGCGAGGTTATGAACAAGTGATAAATATTGCTGCATGGCTATGTCATGCGCTTCAAAGTCTCCGCTGACTTGACTGCATACTAGCTTTGAATCCACATAAGCATGCAGAATTTTAACATTTAATTTATGCGCAATACGCATACCTGCTAACAAAGCCTCATATTCTGCTTCATTGTTCATAACAGCAAAATTGAACAGCAACACATATGTGTGCTCTTCGCCATCTGGGCCAGATAAAATTACACCTGCACCCGCGCCAGATGCACTACAAGCACCATCGGTATATAACTCCCATGATGACAAGGATGGTGCAGGCGCATCTTGCTGTTCAGTCGATGCCTCAACATCCGTAGGCAATTCTGCTAGGTAATCCGCAAGTATTTGACCCTTAACCGGGCTTCGCGAAGAAAAATTTATTTCGTGTTCTCCTAACTCAACTGCTCATTTAGCCATTCGGCCAGAAATCTCAGGCTTATATAATACCTGCTTGATCGGTTGATCAGTTAGAACCACAATTGGATGTGCTTGAAAGTACCGGCGCAAACGCCGCGCTGTGTGGACTAGCGCATATACTAGCTTTTTTATTGGTGTATAGTTTACTTCACTTGCTGTCAGCATCTTGCTTACGAAGTATACCGACATTTTCGTCGTTCCGCGATCTGCGATAAGAACCGAGCTGATAGCTTCTTTCGATGCCGCAAGGTACAGCGTAAGCGTTTCTCCTGATACCTGCGCGGTGAGTGTTGATAACTCAGCGAGCACCTTCTTCATCTCCTGAAAAGCTGATTCTGCTTCCTGAGTTCATGCGAAATCTTTTTTCTTTAAACAATTCTTCAAAGTATTGAAGAATGGCAGCTGCCACTCTGCAGCTTTAGACAGAAAACGCGTGATCGCCGCGAGTTTTCTGGTTAGACTCTACACATCTTTCTTTGTTCTTGAAGATGGTAAACTATCAATGGCCTCAATCTTTTTGGGATTAGCTTTTATTCCCCGCGCCGTCACCACATGACCTAGAAACTTGCCTTCCTCTTACCCAAAACTGCATTTGAGCGGGTTAAGCTTCATGTTGATCATGCGCAGAGACGCAAACATTTCTAGGATGTCTACGAGTATCTCTTCTTCGGTGTTACTTTTAATTACCAAGTCATCGACGTATTCTTCAAGATTTCTACCAATTTAGTGCTTGAAGGCTGCGTCAATTACGCGCTGATAGGTTGCGCCTGCGTTCTTCAATCCGAAAGGCATCTTTGTATAACAATAAATTCCCTGCGGCGTATGAAAAGCAGTTTTGTCCTCATCTTCCGCAGCCATTAAGATTTGGTGATAACCCTTGTACGTATCCAGAAAACACTTGTACCGAAAACCTGATAATGATTCTACCTTCCAGTCTATCTCTGGGAGAGGGTAGTTGTCCTTGGGGCATGCTTTATTGATGTCTTTAAAATCGACACACATCCGCCAATTGCCGTCAGCCTTTTTCACCAACACAGGATTAGCAACCCTTGTCTGATACCACACTTCGTGTAGAATGTTTGCTTTGACAAGGTTATCTACTTCTGCGCATAACCAATCACTGCGCTCAAGAGCCATATGCCACTTCTTTTTTCTGACGGGTGTGAGTGATGGATTAACATTCAACTTATGTTCTGCAATATCACGCGGAACCCCAGTCATGTCTGACTCTTGCCATGCGAAAACATCTGCGTTTGCGGATAATATTCCATGCAACTTGGCCTTAGTTTCGGCCGACAAGCCTGCGACGATTTTGATACGCTTATCCGGGTACAAACGGTTAGCTATGACCGTACTGCTTACAAGTTGTTCTCCCACGCTCGGAATATTTACAGGCACAACTGAACCACATAACTTGGTTGTTTGATGTGACGCAATCGTGGCAATTCCTCCCATTGTAGGAAACTTAATCAAGCCATGCACTACCGATGGTATAATATTAAAACGTCGTATGAAATTTCTCCCTAGTAGCGCATTGTAACGTGAAGTCGAATGAACCACATAAAAGTCAACTAACTCGTGTCTGACCAACTGCGGATCTTTATCGTCCGCAAGCTCTATTATTAGCTCTATCCGGCCTAGCGGCCATGAACTTTCTCCAGAGAACCCTGATAGCGTAATGTCGGGCTAGCGTAACTGTGCTTTAACGTCTGTAGGAATGAAACGATAGCAATGCTCATACATAATGTCGACGCCACTCCCGGTGTCAACATGCATGCGTTTGATCTATATTCCACAATTAGGAATGCGACACTTGATGATAATGGGCTCGTTAACTGTGTCAATCAACATTACGGGAGGGAATGAAATTAGAATGAGCTCCCAATCCTGGTAGTCGTTGTATTTCCTTCGCTGGCCAACTTTGTCTGCGTCAACCATATTGATGGTTACATCGGCGCTTTTAGCTTTATTTGTTTTTTGCCATGCGAACGTTTTGGATTTTGAACTTTATTCTGCGGCCTTTCCCTTATCTTTCTTTGGCGGCTTGAGATGATCCAATTTTCCTGCGCGTAGCGCTTCCAGCACTCGCTCCATTAAATTTTTACAGCGATTGGTGTCATGTCTGTGATCGTCATGGAACTCGTAGTATTTTGTTTTATCCCGCTTGCCAAATTCTGTCAGCGGAGTTGGAACCGCAAAGGTTGCGCATACTGGTTCGGTTGCCAAAATTTCTTTTGGTGTTTTAGACAAGCTTTTGAGCAGCGCATAGTTCTGATTATTAATACTGCACTGATTATTGCTTCGAAAACCACCACTCGTTCGCCCTTTATCATTTCTTATAGGACCACCACTAGGGTATCTTCCGCGAGAGCTGTTACCGCGATTTTGATCGCGCGAACGATCATCATCGTCTTTCCTTTCGTTGTGTGAACTAGCTGTTGGAATATCATTATCTTCGCCACTCCACATATAGTCATGGCATTCATTAAGCGTTTCAGCATAAGTTGTTGGCACTGTATGGAGCAGACGCCTTACTAGCTTTGGATGACGCTCTGTACTTATACCATGTATCAGCCCAGAAATTTGTTGCTCTGGCTTAAGATCTGGTATGCGCAGGCACTCATTAGTATATCTCGTGAGAAATTCTCCCAAAGATTCCTTGGGTTTCTGCACAATATCATGACATTCAATGTGGGTGCGTTTGCGCGGCCTTTGATTTTGATACTGCAACAAAAACTTCGTCCGCAGATCCATGAACCCGGATATGCTACCCGCCGGGAGTTTATTAAACTATTCGCGAGCAATACTCTGCAACGTCATGGGAAATATCTGACACGCAACCGGATCCACCCAACCTTGGGTTCGCATTGCGCCCTCGAAACGCTGCAGGAAATCATCTGGATCAGTTAAGCCATTGTAAGTACCTAACATGTGAGGTATCTTTGGCGCTGATGGAAACGGATAAGCAGTTATATGCGGAGGAAACTTATCAAAAGTGGTTGGCAGCTCAAAAGGTGGTTTGACAGGATCTCCTTTTAGCCCTGCGAAGAAACGTTTCATCATATCCTGAACAAAGTCAGGCTGTGAAAACAAGTGAACCATGTCAAGAGGTGCAGCCTGCATAAATTGACCTGCAAGATTTGCCTGTCCCTGTATATTTTGCCAAGGTTGCATCGACGTCTGCGGATATAACCAAGGCTGTTGCGTTAGAAAAGAGGGAAGACCTGATGGCGCAGAGTATACAGGTGGTTGCAAAGGGACCGAAACCTGTGGTGCAGATATCTGCGAAACCTGAGGGTATGATATTAAGAGCCCAACTGTATGCGCAATGCTTTGCTGTTGCGCATTTATTGGCGTCCAATGAGAGTTTGAATCTGGAATGACACCAAACCCCCAACTATTAAGTAATGCATGCGCATCCGCAGGGGTCAGAAACTGCGATACTGGACGCGGTGGTTGCCAAGGTTGCAATGGTGTAAACGACGATTTTTGCTGAACACTCTGTGCAAGCAGAGGGATTGAAACCGTGGTACTGTAAATAGGTACATGGCCACAGCATACCACATGCGGACCTACTGTTTCACCGCTAGTGCCTACCAAGATGACCCTTGGGTCCACCGAGGAAAAATCCAGCCACGTGGTTGTGACTGGTGAGTTTGCCCTTGGCGGTGTAATTCCATCCGGATATATCGGCTTGTACCTTTGGAAAGGTTCACCGGACACTGGTGGAGGGTAAGGCGTATATCCCACCCCCGTAGTCATAGCTTGCGTCTGCTGATTACCAGACGGCGTGTTTTGATTGTATGTTTGAGTACGTTCCGATGAGTCCCCGGAAGTCATGATACTGTTAAAGAGACAAAAAATTCAAAAATTTTGTGAATAATGAGCCTTATAATTCAAAACTTTCTAAAAGAAAAAACAATTAAACATGTCTTGAACTAATTCGACTCTCAATGAAAGCACCACTTGATCATGCATATATTTTCCATAGGGTCTATATGCCTGTTCAATACGTAGAAAAGGGGGGGTTTAAGGATCTTAGAACAAGGCTCTCCTGTCCGGCTACCGTGAATAACCCTGGCCGACATGATGATGTCGGCGGGGTGGCCAAGTGAATAAGTCCACCTTCGATAACGGTCGTTGATCAGAAGGTCCCTAGCAAGGTTGTAGGTGCTAGCTAATAAGAAACTAACCTGTTAACCTTGAGAATATGAATGATGATAGCTTGCTACGTAGGATGTGTAGTAGGTGGTGGCTACGTAATGTTCGTTATCCCTAGAATGATAAGTCTAGACCCATCCAAGATAATGATAATCTCGTCCATAACTAACTCCCCCGAATCACAGATATAATTATGGAAAAAATATTGACTTGATGACCAAGTAATCGTCGTACCGGGAACCAAGGCATTGGATACATCACCGGATGCCGCATACCGCATACAAGGTACACGCATACGCATGCTAACGAGTGCCCGCATACGGATGGAATGCACATGCGGGTTGCGGTATATTATATATATATATATATATATATATATATATATATATATATATATATATATATATATATATATATATAAATATATATATATATATATATTATTACAATTAACATATTATTATATTATATAAAATAACATATATATATATATATATATATATATATATATATATATATATATATATATATTACTCCGTATAGTATAAAGGAGTCAAAAGCTATATGTGGACAAATGATACGAAATGCGGTACGACTTAATTAATAATTTTTTATTTTATCACCTCCCATGATCATTAGTCAAAATTTAACTACAACCCTACAAAAAGCCTAAAATGTAATTAGGAAAATAATAAAACAATAAAACTTTATATAATCATTTTTGATGTGTTACAGCTTTTAATTACTAAAATATTAAATATAATAAATAATATTACGTAGTATATAATCTATATTTGTATTTATATATAAAAAATTACAAAGATATTAATCGAGAGAAATAAAAAAAATTTGTAGCCGTTAAGTTAGTAACACCACTCAAAATCACTTTTAAATTTCGTTAACACCACGGGCTCTTACACTCAAAAAGAATTTTTAAAATTTGTCAACACAGCGGGCTCTTAAACTCAAAATAATTTTTAAAATTTGTCAACACCATAGACTCTTAAAATAATTCTTATACTTTTTTTTAGTATCGCTGTTTACATATAAATATGAACTGTAAATTACATTTTTTTCATGGTTTTTTACACACCCGCTTAAAAACCTAGTATGTATGTGTGTGTGTGTGTGTGTATATATATATATATATATATATATATATATATATATATATATATATATATATATATATATATATATATATATATATATATATATATATATATATATATATATATATATACATATGTATATATTGGATTGATACTATGTAAGTAAAAAAAAGGGAAAAACAATATATCATTCATCACCAGTGTAATATCATTCATTACATATATAATGAATGATAATTATCATTTATTACGCCCTTACCTATTTTCCCCTTGTTTTGTATCTCTCTCTCTCACACACACACCACACACACATATAGGTAAGGTCGTCCTTTTACTGATTGTAAATTTACGGACATTTTCAATAGGTAAAATGTAAGTATTTTTTATACGAAAGTTTACATATATCAATTTTACTAAAAGATGTCATTATCCTTTTGACTTATGGGCCATGTGTAAGTGCACGCCTATATCCGACCCTTCATATATATAACATATATAGATATAGATGCAAATTTGTAATAAGATCTGATCAATGGCGATTCAGTTTATTTTTATATTGATTTATTCTGGCGTACATCAGGAGCTATATATAGATAAGGGATTAGAATCCACATGCAAGACTAAAAGCAGTAAAGGAAACAATCGGGAAACTAACTAATAGTCCTAACTGAAAGGACCCGTTCATATCGATTATAAACGATTCACAATAGTTGATTACATAGCGAAGTACTTGACCTCTATATGATACATTTACAAACATTGCATTCGTTTTTAAAAGAAAAATTTCCTTTTCATCGAGGGTTGATGACATGCATACCATTTTATAATACATCCAATTATAATTGACTTAATAATAATCTTGATGAACTCAACGACTCGAATGCAACGTCTTTTGAAATATGTCATGAATGACTCCAAGTATTATCTCTAAAATGAGCAAATGCACAGCGGAAGATTTCTTTCATACCTGAGAATAAACATGTTTTCAAGTGTCAACCAAAAAGTTGGTGAGTTCATTTGATTCCCTTTTACTCTTTACATTTTTGGGACTGAGAATACATGCGCTGTTTTTACAACTGCTTTATTAAATGCTTTTGAAATATATTTTTGAACTGCGAATACATGAAATGCTTTTATAAATGTTTGACGAAATAGACACAAGCACTTAAAAACATTCTACGAATGAGTTATGAGTACACCGGATATCACCCCTTTTAGTCTGGTAATCTGAGAATTTGGGAACCGAGCCCCAAATTGACGCGAATCCTAAAGATATATCTATGGGCACTAACAAGCCCCAGTCAGAGAATTTGAACTGCTTTAGTACTTCGAAATAGGTATACAACCGCCAGCTTTAAAAGATATGATCTGTTTGTGAGGTGTACACAACCATCATATTTAAAAGAGTGGCCTGATTGTATGCTCTTTGCATGACCGTGCGGAATGCCGGTATGCGGGGATATTCTAGATGCATTTTGTTAAGGTCGATTACCAGGTGTTTGTAGTTCGTATGAATGACAAAAATCGATAGTTTGTTATTTGTAAGTATTTATATCAATAATATTTGTAGGTTTGATGTATATAGTTATGTGAAATTTTAATATGATTATAGTATATGTAATAAGTATAGATATATTAATATAACTATATAAATATTAACCATTTGATTTGAATATTTACATAAATTAAATATACATAACATATAAATTAAAGACATAATAAATAAATGGGTTCAGTTACGATTATATGTTTTAATATATAAATACAAATGATATAGGTTCGTGAATCCGAGGCCAACCCTACATTACTCAATGTCGTCATATGTATTTTTACTACAAAATACAATATTGTGAGTTCATTTGATTCCCTTTTACTCTTTACATTTTTGGGACTGAGAATACATGCGCTGTTTTTACAACTGCTTTATTAAATGCTTTTGAAATATATTTTTGAACTGCGAATACATGAAATGCTTTTATAAATATTTGACGAAATAGACACAAGCACTTAAAAACATTCTACGAATGAGCTATGAGTACACCGGATATCACCCCTTTTAGTCTGGTAATCTGATAATTTGGGAACCGAGCCCCAAATTGACGCGAATCCTAAAGATAGATCTATGGGCACTAACAAGCCCCAGTCAGAGAATTTGAACTGCTTTAGTACTTCGAAATAGGTATACAACTGCCAGCTTTAAAGATATGATCTGTTTGTGAGGTGTACACAACCATCATATTTAAAAGAGTGGCCTGATTGTATGCTTTTTGCATGACCGTGCGGAATGCCGGTATGCGGGGGATATTCTAGATGCATTTTGTTAAGGTCGATTACCAGGTGTTTGTAGTTCGTATGAATGACTTTTATACACAGGTTATGTGTATTAGTTTTTGTGCACGAGATATGTGTACGATTATTAAAAATCGCGAGGCAACCTACGGGGGAGAAAAGGATACGAACCTACTCTACTAAGCATTATGAAATATGGTTTCGTACACGAGATAGGTGTACTGTATTTAAATCTTATGGTCTATTAAAATGATGAATTTTATTGTTTACAATAAACCTATGAACTCACCAACCTTTTGGTTGACACTTGAAAGCATGTTTATTCTCAGGTATGAACGAAATCTTTCGCTGTGCATTTGCTCATTCTAGGGATATACTTGGAGTCATGCATGACATATTTCAAAAGACGTTGCATTCGAGTCATTGAGTTCATCAAGATTATTATTAATTCATTTATAGTTGGATATATTATGAAATGGTATGCATGCCGTCAACTTTCGATGAAATGAAAGTTTGTCATTTAAAAACGAATGCAATGTTTGTAAAATGTATCATATAGAGGTCTAGTACCTCGCGATGTAACCAAATGTAATGTATTCGTCCAGATGGATTAGGACGGGTCACGACACTAACTAGTGTACTTCCCTTGCGTTGCGACGGGTTTGTGACTGGCTAGTCAGTTTTTGATTGCAGCAAACATTACATGCACAAATAGTTGTTAAGTTCGAATACAATCATTACATAATGTTAATTGTGAAACTAAATTGTTAACCTATTCTATAACACACAATATTTGCACGGTCAACTTTTAACAAAATGTGTGCTTCACAATTTAAGTGTTCTAGTTATAGACATAGTTGGTTAAATCTGCATGAAAACCTTAACAACAAATTTCAAAAGAGCTTTTGTTTTAAGCCAAAAGAGGTGGATAAGGGTCAATTAGGAACTTTTTACTGTTGGATCGGTGGTGTTCTTCTATTCCTTTTTCTTCTTGGAATCCATGGTGTTTGTGCTTATAAGTGATCAAAATTGTTGTGGTTAAAGAGTTATTACGCATTCTATTTGACGGTATAGTTAGTATCTATGTTTACCTTCATCTTGAAACTATTTCTTCTGGTGTTCGTTGTTGTCGCTGGTGTTTTGGAAGTGTTTGCATCAACATTTTCTTTTGCTGGTGTATTCGTTGGTGGCCGTTGTGTTGTTGCTTCAAAAGTGTTTGCATCAACATTTTCTTCTGCTGGTGTATTCATCAGTGACAATTGTGGTGGCTCTGAGATAGAATTATGGATGTTAGTGTTGAAAGTTGATTTTAAGCATAAAACTTCATATTTGTTTACCTGATGATGGTGGTGTGTAGATATTTTATGCTTCTTGAGTTGATGTGTCAACGACAGGTTCTCCGAAGAATTCATTGTTTGATGCTCTGGTCTTGGTATTGGATCGGATGTGAAACACTCGCTTTTGTTTCTAGATTTCTTTGAGTGGGGATGTAATCTATTTTTGGTTTTTATGCCCCATTTCTAACACCAACTGTTTGCAGCTGTGACTGACTAATGATTCTCCTTTGGTGTGCATGAAGGTAATGTTGATGTTGTGTAACCATCCGTTACGATGACTCTGAATGAATAACTGGCAGGATTTTTTGTTATTTTGAGTTTTGTTGTATGTTGTTGTAGCAGTAAAATTTAAAGATTGGGTTTTTTAGGTTACATGTATAGGGGCTCAGTTGGTTCTCCGTCTTTGACACACAACATTGGTTGGTCTACTTCGTCGGCCACTTTGGTTTTACTGTTGGACATGGTAAGTAAAACTATGGTTAATTGGTTTCGTCGATTCTTTCTACTTTGCATTTGCATATGAACAAGTGCGACTGAAAAAAAGATAAAAATATATTATAATTTTTGTCAAGTATATTAATTTTTTACTTATCAGTTGCATACCTTATGGTTTTGAGAATTTATGGTTGTTAACTTAGTGAGAGTTTGTGTGCTGTTGTTTTCGAGTATCAATGGTGGTACTTTTGTCTCTTGCAGCCTGTACCTGCATTTGAGTTTGTACGATTGTATTAATATATTGATAATATATTTGAGTGGTAATGATCTAGTGGTGCTTACTCTTCTATTGACTAATGATACTCGTTGATATCTGGATTAAAGAAGTAGTGTGTTGCATCTGTTCCTTTAAGCTTCAGTTGCATGTTCTGAAAAAATTGTGAAAGTTTGTTTGGTTAATGTTGTTTTAAATTTTAATTCAACTGTTAAGTGTGAATTTTTTTTTTTTTTTTTTTTTTTTTTTTTTTTTTTTTGATATATTTACTTGAGAAATAGTTTGCCCAGCAGGAGCTGACAGCGATTATTCACTACAAGAAAAACGGCCTTATAGGACCCCCACAAAGGTCATATTATGTACTCTAATAGGACCTTTGAGCTGATAGGACCCTTAACGAAATGGTCCTCCCATGGTGGCGTCCCAAAAGACTAATAAGGGTCCTAACATAAGACCTTATTAGAAAAGGGTTTTAAAAAATGTATAAGAACCCTTACGAAAGGTCCCATGAACATATTAGGACCTTATTATAGGGTCGTATAATGTGACATCTAATTTGTCAAAAACATATAAGTACTTTATTTAAGAGTCCTAAAAAACATATTAGGATATTTAAAAAGGGTCCTAATAGCTGAAAAAAGTTTATGAAACCCATGAATAAGGGTTCTATAATATCATTAAAGACCGTTAAGAAGGGTCCCATGAACATATTAGGACCTTATTATAGGGTCATATAATGTGACTTTTAATATTATAAAACATACAAGGACTTTACTTAAGGGTCCTAAAAAACATATCAGGATCTTTAAAAAGGGTCCTAATAGCTGAAAAAGTTTATGAAACCCATGAATAAGGGTTCTATAATATCATTAAGGACCCTTAAGAAGGGTCCCATGAACATATTAGGACCTTATTATATGGTCATATAATGGGACTTCTAATATTTTAAAACATATAAGGACTTTATTTACGGGTCCTAAAAAACATATTAGGATTCTTAAAAAAGGTCCTAATAAGTTTATGAAACCCATTATCAAGGGTCCTAAAAGGCTTTTTTTTTCTTGTAGTGTAGGGTCCTAAAACACATAATAGAACCCTTAAAAAATGGACATGTTATCCCTAATATATTATGGAACCTTTTTTAGGGTCTCATTATATAGATATAGATAATTATAATAAAAAGGGTCCTAAAAAGCATGTATTAGAACCCTTTGGTAACCAATTTTAAGGTTCTAAAAAATATATTGCAATGGCCTATATATATATATATATATATATATATATATATATATATATATATATATATATATATATATATATATATATATATATATATATATATATATATATATATATATAATTTCAAGAAATAAATATTGACATCTAAATTTTATTTTAACATCAAATTGAAATAATACATATTTCTCTTTCAAACAGAAATAAACATAAGTATGTAACAATTGTGAATTAATAAGAAGCAACGAAATCTTGAGGCATAAGTCCCCAACTCATCATGCGATCTTCTCAATCCCGAAGCACTACCCACAAACAGAGCAATTTTTCAACTTTTTTACGCCCACTTGAACGTCTACGTCACCCGGTATATAATAAGACTGCATAACACCACCTTAACCTCCTAAAACCTTCTTCATTCATTTCAATATCTATAGTTCAATTACTTAATCATGCCGGCAGTTGTTAAGGAGTACTTAACTTCTTCCTCTTTTGTTGATTCTTCTTATCATACTCGTTTTGGAAATTATCATGTCAACAAATAATAATTGTGTTAGAATACTTTTATCATGTAATTATTTTTTTGTGTCATAAAGTTATAAGTATGACAGCTAACTGGTTTACCCGAGTATATCCGCTCTATAAAGAATTGAAGCTTTTTGAAGGCCTTGTTCGCTTAAACTAAGACATGTTGTAGCTGGCACAGACGGTTGACTTCAGCAAGATTTGACTGCATGCTGATAGCAGTATATTGAGCTGACAGCCTTAATTGAATAATTTGAATGTCTCTGTGAACAGCAACAAAAGCTCCAAACACAGGTCTATCAACCTGTCATACTTAAGACAATTTTTTAAGAACTATATTGCTGACACGTAACTTACATATTATAGATGGTATGCAGAACACATCACCATAGGGTGCGCAGGAAGAACTTGTGAAAGCGTGTGCCATTGTGAAGAAACAAATGTTGTTAACAGATATAGACTGCAGGCCAACAATACTGAATGCAGCAGAAACAGTTGACTATCCTGGTCAACCAAAACTGTGTCAGCACAAAAAATGAAGGCAAAGAAAGGGTTAAAAATATGTAAATGATAGTAGTAGAACTATATTAACCTGTCTGAAGTTACAAAGAACCATGAGCATGATGAAGATCAAATCAAACATCTATTCAGATACTGTCAAATCCTCAAGCAGAACCTATATTGCGGAAATAGTATACACGTGAATTTTTTTATCATCCGACTTATTGTGCCTTATTCATCCTCCAAACAAGAAGAAGATAACATGGATCAGATTTAATTTACTATTCATTTACCTGCTCAAGTTTGGAATTCCGAGGTGCAAGATCACACAAGGTATGCATCAGCTAATCCCACCTAACAAGTATCTATAAAGTTCTTCATCACGTTCAGATTCCAGAAGCTTAGCAATTAGGTTCTATTGAGATGATATAAGCTTTCCTTAAAAGTACTGGTTTCCTAATTTGTATTGTACGAGCACTCTAAGTAAAACAAAACCAAAGCATCTTGAACAATTCATCACTGACTTACCGCCATCACTTGAACATTCATAACTCGTTAATACCAAAAGATCAAATGCAAATACGGTACACCCACTTTCTGATTTTGTGGCTTATGATAAATTTTCTAGGTTCATCATTCGAAGTGATGAACTGTGAATACAAAGGTTATATTTATAACTATGTCGTCAATACCAATCCTTGTCTAATACTAATAGACTATGTCCAAATACAATACAAATTAGGAAACCAATACTTTTAAAGGAAGTTTATATCATCTCATAAGGTTCTTGGATAAATATCTTCCTAGGGTTTCTATATCAATCTGAAACATCAAGGTTGACAGTCAGAAAGAAGTGATCAAGTAGAAAAAATTGAAAAATTATGACATATAATATGATTCAACATAAAATCCACCAACCTGTTTTGGTGATCCGCCACTGGTAGTCCATTGAATAGCATCATCGTCAGCATCCCTGAGTAACTTGTTAAGTTCCGGAGAACCTACTCTGTGCAACTCCTTGACAGCTGAAACCAAATCGATCAGGTGCACACGATAGCAGTTGAAACTATTAGGAACTGAACATGAGTTAGCATATCCTAAGAGACAAACTAACAGGAGACAACTAGTCTATTGAGTACAACTCAATCAAGGAATTAGCGTATCATAAGAGACAATTAACATGAGAATAAGGTCATAGAACACTAATTCAAACTCTATAATGAAGTCACAAGGCACCATTACGTTAACAAGACTGTTTATGCAGTAATTGCATATAATCGATACTTAAAAAATAGGCATCTAGCGTTCATGCCACCAACTTAATGCCACTATTATTAACAAATACAATTCATCAACAAATAAAACAAACTACAGTAAGACTACATGTAAGCTCATTCGACAAAACAAAATGCGCTACAAAATTAGACCTAAAAAGAACTTATAAGAGTGCTACTACCATAATAACCACCGGCAAAACAACTGATTAACTAAATTCGGAGTAATTTACTAACTTACAAACAAAAACGAAGTTACCTTTTAAAAAGGTCACAAGTTATGATAGGACCTTTAAAGAGTGTCATATTAGTTATACCTTTTAGGACCTTAAATAAATTTCATCAATCAACATATAGGACACCATTAATAAAAGGCCTATTTAATTCCATTATATGACCCTTTTTAAAAAGGTCACAAGTTATGATATGACCTTTAAAAAGTGTCTTATTAGTTATACGTTTTAGGACCCTAAATAAATTCTGTCAATCAACATATAGGACACCATTACTAAAATGTCCTATTTAATCCCATTATGGGACCCTTTTTAAAAAGGTCACACGTTATGATATGACCTTTAAAAAGTGTCCAATTAGTTATACCTTTTAGGACCATAAATAAATTCCGTCAATCAACATATATAACACCATTAATAAAAAGTCCTATTTAATCCCATTATAGGACCCTTTTTAAAAAGGTCACAAGTTATGATATGACCTTTAAAAGGTGTCCTATTAGTTATACCTTTTAGGACCCTAAATAAATTCTGTCAATCAACATATAGGACACCATTACTAAAAGGTCCTATTTAATCCCATTATAGGGACCTTTTTAAAAAAGTCACACGTTATGACAGGACCTTTAAAAAGTGTCATATTAGATATACCTTTTAGGACCCTAAATAAATTATGTCAATCAACATATAGGGCACAATTACTAAAAGGTCCTAAATAGTATTTTGTTAGGACCCTTTCCATGACCCTGTTAGGACCTTGAAATAATGGTCCTAATATGTAGTTTTTTAGGACCTTCGCATTTTTGACCAAATAAAAATTGGTCCTATAAGCCCGTTTTTCTTGTAGTCATTACTGGTATTTCGTTGTTGTTGTACCCATCAACGTCAAAATTCCTGGCTTGCTCGTTCCATAGTAGAAGTGGAATGATTTGATTCCTGATATTTGAATATTAATTCAGTTAGTAAGTGATGTTGTGAGCTTTGAATTTATGTTAATGGTGTGTGGTGTGTAGATATTTTACCTTTAATCTACTATGTTGATGAGTCGTTTTCCTCCTTGAAATTCCCCAACATGATGCACGCTACCTATATAGTCTTTGGTCGTAAATATTTGTTAGTGCACTTTTATGAGTTTTGTTGTGGTGAAGTGTGTAGATAAATGAATGTACCTGTCAGTATGGGATTCCTTTGTATTGCTCGATCTTGTACGGTTTCGTAGTCAACAAAATGAAAGTGGTGGTTGGGGAATCCTTCTGGGGGTATTGGTTCAAATTTGGTGTGCGAACCTATTTCTATGGTGGTTAGAGTAGGTAATGTTCGTTGCCAGTTCTCAGTTTTTTTACATGCAAACTTATACATCTTGTATGTGGCATTTAGTTTCAAAGTTTTGCTAAGCGTGTGATATTCATTGTAATCTATGTTTCCTTGTACGGTGTCTCCCTGTAATAAGTTTACAATATGTGTAATCAAATATTCTTTTTTTATACTACGTTGTTTAGAGTACCCGTCGATCAAGAAGTATGCATCATAGTTGGTTTGGCGCGCGGGTGCGAAAGTCTGTTGCTATCCAGGTTCTGTAACTTTTATAACTTCAAAGATTTGGTTTGTTTCTCCTGGGATTAAATCTTTTATTGTTGTAACGGTGGTTATGCTGTAGAAATTAGAGTTAGTATCAAATATGAACTATTATATTGTATAATTGAGAAATGTTACTGATTAAAAAGATTATTGCTTATACTGACCTTGAAGAAAAGCTAGATACGTCTTGATTCCATTTTTGTTAGAGTTTGTTGCTGCATATCTTATTCGGTGAAGTTGACTGCAAATCATTCGTGTGAAATAATTGAGCAAAGGCTATAACGAAAGCTAATTAAAGCATAGCAAATGATAGCTATCATGCGTGAACCTAGTTAATTAATCAATATTTATAAAATCTTATAAAATCGAGCAGGAACAAAAGTATCTGTTGGAGCGAAGTTTTAAATTTATAGGGTAATGGTATAAATCTTGTATATCAATTCAATACTCAAATGAATTTTATATGAAAAAGATCAGCCATATAATTGAACATAGACAAAGTGTGTACATCTTTTTATATCAATTTCAATAAAAGATAAAAAAAAAAAAAAACAAATGACAGCTGATTTCTTTGTCTGTTTTCCAAATACCAACACGAATTGAAAAAACTTATTGTGATACCCGTATTTTAAACAATTAACGAAAAAAAATATATATTATTTTTTTAGTTAACGAAGTATATGGGTATTTTAGAATATATATATATATAATACTTAAATAAATAATCATTAAATTAATGTGATTGAAATAATGAAGTCAGTACATAGATATGTTAATTAACTAATGATTTATAGCTATAAAAAAATGTGTATGATCATTATTTTAGTGAACAAGTGAGTTTGGTGGAGTTTAGTGATATCTACAACTACTCCATATTATATGTGTGGAATATTTGAAATGAGGATAGGCGTAGCAATTTGACAGCTCATAACAACACTTTTTTAAATTTTTATTTGTATTTGTATATGGTAAGGCTTTTGAATCTGAATCATTTATAATTACATAGTATCAAATAATTAACTACTAACGAATTTAATAAATTCTTCTTTAGAAACAAAAAACACAAGTGGACTTTACTTTTCACTTTTGTTTAGTATATTTGAGATTGAGATACAGATAACGGAGTAGTTTCCTTTTCAATATTAAAATAATATATATTATATTTTGTACCAACTTATGTGCACTATGAAATTTTTATTAGACAAATAATTTTAATAATTAATTAAATATAATGATAACCATATTAGAATTAGAATTTAAAATGGTAATGAAATGATAAGATAAAATGGACAGTGTATTTTAAAATGCAAGACAACTAGCATTATGTTTTGTAAGATTCTTATATGCTATTTAATATTAAACTTGTAAATATAAATATGTTAATAAAACCAAAAGATAATAGATATGATAATTTTAGGAAAAGGTAACTCAGTGGGACGGTGAATGTTTTTAAAAAGAACTAGTATTTTAAATGTATAAATGTGGAAATACACTCTTAGCAATGATATGTACTAAGCTTTACAACTCACTATTGTTAGGTATGACATTTGCCAATAATAAACATAAATAAATAATAATAACAATCACACTATATGCGACCTTCACAAGCAACTTTTATTTCATTCATTCACCTCTAAATTTCAATCACATTTCCATACTCCGTACGTCTCTGTTAATTCAGCTAGAAGTAAAAGTATGAGAGTTAGGTTCAATGAATTGAGTTAATTGCTACAAATCTAAGGTACGGATTTGTCTTCTCAAACTAATTCAATATCGTTTTTTTTTTCTCCTATGATTCTTTCATGCGCTATTCGATCTTAAATTTTTAAGTTGTCATTTATATGTCTCAAAATTATTAATTTTTTTTTACTTCAAGATTGATTATTTATTTGCTATTTATTATGGTAACACTAATTAATAAAAGATATTATATAATCCCTATTTGAATACCTTTTGTGCTCATACGTGTGTATTCATTAGATTTGGATCGGTGATCGCATCATTTGGTGGTATTTTGTTGTCTTTGGAATTTCATCATTCAAAATAAGGTACGGATATTATAGGTGGTTTTAGGATCACTTCGGTAAATACTTCCTCAAAAATCTTGTTTCGAATTATCTATAAAAATTATTGGTATGAAATGCTTATTTGGAAATTCGTTATATTTGTTAGTCTATATATATTGCGTTATGTTTTCCTCATTTTGGATGTACTAACGAGGTTGCTAATTATGTTTGTTAATTGAGAAAATTATAATATTTTGGTCTCTATAAATTGTCTAAAACCGTTTCTTGAAACCCGATCCGAAAACAGCCCCGAAAGAGGTGCGTTTGGGTGTTACATTCGATACGGTGATTCGTAAGAATGTTCACCTATTCGTACACTCATATGTGTCCCTCGAGTAACCGTTGACCCTGAAAATTTGAAACCATCACAAGTTATTAGGCATGATGACTTGGGTAAAATTTCATGTCGGGTGGAAGGAAACGTGGGTTTCAACTCAATTCGTTAAACCGAAATGTTTGGATAAAATACGTCTTTGTTGTTTTTAATCAATACATGTGCAACTATTAAATCAAAACTTGTGGTCAGTACCTAAAGACATTTTTAAACATTTGTACATGTCTAAATAAGTAGTTTTGTATACTGGAAATGAATTCGTAAATTTTAAACGTAAGTTGGTTAAAACGGTTTATTAAAATATGCCCAAGAGTAACCTATTCATGGAGGTCCCATGAGCGCATTATTGTGACACCGATAATGTGGCATCGACCGTAGCGGTGTATTTGTTATATCTACGGTGTCTCCTTTTGATTGCCCGGTGGTGGTACGAGCTCATTGTTATTATATATTTGTGATAGGAGGCGTATGGATCGATCCTAGGATTTTGTTTTGACGGTGTACGTTCATCGTAGTGTCATACGAAACGTCACCGATATGGATGATTAGTGGAGTAGCTACCCTATGATTTCATTTTGGATAATTTGATATATATTTGTTTAACTCTTAGTACGTGACTTTGATATTTTGACATATTCGTTACTAAGGATCTATACATATTTGCACCTTGATTTAAAAAAAAATAAGTTACTTTGTAAATAAATTCGTTTTAAAATTTGTCATGCATGCCATATTGTACTCTGTCCTTTGTTATATCCGTTCACTGGGCTTTGGCTCAGTCGTATTCTTTGTTTTCCTTCTTATACGACAGGTAATCAAGGGGGCGTTTGAAATGCCCCGTTCATATTAATTATAAACGTTTCATATTAATTGGGTTCTTTGCGAGGTTTTGACCTCTATATGAGACGTTTTTCAAATCTTGCATTCGTTTTTAAAAACAACCATAACCTTTATTATTGAATAAAGGTCTTAATGACATAATTTAGATTGTCTATCAAAGACAATCTCCTCAAATAAATAAGTTTTTACACAACCCATTACAATATGATCAAATATATTACAACAAATACTCCGAATGCAAGTTTAAACAATATAAACAATTATGCCGACTCCAAATCTTGACCTTGGGTTGGCATACGACAGCGGAAGCGTTTTTAATATTCACCTGAGAATAAACATGCTTAAAACGTCAACAAAAAATGTTGGTGAGTCATAGGTTTAATTTCTATATAATAATCATAACATTTAATAAGCCACAAGATTTCATTTAATCAAATGTGCAGGATCATTACAACTGCAAAAATCATTCATACGATGAGTCACCTGGTAACCGACCTTAACATAGAGCGCTTAAGATATCTGGCATCATACATTCCACTATTCAAATGTATGATAAGAACCCTTCGAAGTACTAAAGCATTTCCACTATTCGAAAATGGGGGTGGTTGGTGCCCGTAGATCTACCTTTAGGATTCGCATCAATTAGTGTTTTTCACTAATTCTTAGGTTACCAAGCATAATAATAATAAGTACAGATATCAGGTATAACAAAACAGTCGTAGAATGTAGTTTCATGAACTTGTGCTTATTTTGTAAAATATTTATAAATTTGCATGTATTCTCATCCCAAAATAATTTAGATAGTAAAAATGGGACTATAACTCATTTTCACAGATTACTAATTCGTCGAGAATTAGACTTGGCCACGGGTTGATTTATGAACCTATAACAATATATACATATATTAAAATATGATCGAAATATATTCACAATATTTTCTTTATTACGTGTTGATGATTTTAGTTGTCCAGTTAGCAGTCCAATGTTAGTAGTCCATAATTTGTCGTACATGAATAACTTAATATATATCTTGAATCAATCCACGACCTAGTGTATACATATCTCAGTATTGATCACAACTCAAACTATATATATATTTTGGAATTAACCTCAACCCTGTATAGCTAATTCCAACATTTGCATATAGAGTGTCTATGGTTGTTCCGCAATATATATATAGATGGGTCGACATGATAGGTCGAAACATTGTATACGTGTCTATGGTATCTCAAGATTATATAATATACAATATAAGTTGATTACGTTATGGTTGGAATAGATTTCTTACAAATTTTCACGTAGCTAAAATGAGTAGTTTTTACCAATTTTGTTTTACCCGTCATTTCTTCGTTTCAAATCCGTTTTGAGTGATTTAAGCGGATACAGTTTCATATTGAACTTAAATTTATGAAACTAAACCGAAAAAGTATAGGTTTATAGTCAAAAATATAAGTTACAAGTCGTTTTTGAAAGAGGTAGACATTTCCGTCGAAAGAACGACATCTTGATGACTATTTTGAAAAACATACTTTCACTTTGAGTTTAACCATGATTTTTGGATATAGTTTCATATTCATAAGAAAAATCATTTTCCCAGAAGTATAGCTTTTAAATCAAAGTTTTTCATAGTTTTTAATTATCCAAACCAAAACAGCCCCCGGTTGTACTACGACAGCGTATATCCGGTTTTACGGTGTTCTTCGTGTTTACAGGTTTTAAATCTTTAAGTTAGCATATCATATAGATATAGAATATGTGTTTAATTGATTTTAAAAGTTAAGTTAGAAGGATTAACTTTGTTTGCGAACAAGTTTAGAATTAACTAAACTATGTTCTAGTGATTACAAGTTTAGCTCTTCGAATAAGATAGTTTTATATGGATGAATCGAATAATGTTATGAACATCATTACTACCTCAAGTTTTCTGGATAAACCTACTGGAAATGAGAAAAATAGATCTAGCTTCAAAGGATCCTTGGATGGCTTGAAAGTTCTTGAAGTAGAATCTTGACACGAAAACAAGTTCAAGTAAGATTTCCACTTGAAATAAGATTGTTATAGTTATAGAAATTGAATCAAAGTTTGAATATGAAAATTACCTTGAATAAGAAAGATAACCTACTATAAATAACAAAGGTTTCTTGATCTTAGATGATGAGTTGAAATGGATTAGAAAGCTTGGAAGTAGTCATGAAGACTTGATATGATTCTTGAAGTGTTCTTGAAAGATGGTTGTTTTTATGATGATTAAAGCTTGTAATTGAAGCTAAAAGATGGTGAAAATGCTTGAAGATGATCAAGTATGATGTTAGGAGTATTTTGAGAGAGAAATTGGAGTGTAAGTATGAGAAAATGGAGTGAAGAAATGGTGTGCATTCATGAATACGTTTTTTACATTTTATAAAGAAAAAAAGATACTTAAGTTTGTTTTCTTGCTAAATAATTTATGCAAGTTGACAAATGATGGTTCCCACATGATCCTTAATCATTTAAGACTGCTAAGGAGCAGATTTTTATTAGTATAGATGAATAGTAAATACATCTAGAAGCTGCGTATTATACGAGTACAATACCATACATGTACGAGTAGAATTTTTGATGAAAATGAATGAGAATGTAATTGTAAGCATTTTTGTTAACTAGAAGTACTTTTGAAATGTCCCGTTCTTATTGATTAAAAATGTTCCATATTAATTGATTTCGTTGCGAGGTTTTGACCTCTATATGAGACGTTTTTCAAAGACTGCATTCATTTTTAAACAAACCATAACCTTTATTTCATCAATAAAGGTTTAAAAAGCTTTACGTAGATTATCAAATAATGATAATCTAAAATATCCTGTTTACACACGACCATTACATAATGGTTTACAATACAAATATGTTACAACAAAATAAGTTTCTTGAATGCAGTTTTTACACAATATCATACAAGCATGGACTCCAAATCTTGTCCTTATTTAAGTATGCGACAGCGGAAGCTCTTAATAATCACCTGAGAATAAACATGCTTAAAACGTCAACAAAAATGTTGGTGAGTTATAGGTTTAACCTATATATATCAAATCGTAACAATAGACCACAAGATTTCATATTTCAATACACATCCCATACATAGAGATAAAAATCATTCATATGGTGAACACCTGGTAACCGACAATAACAAGATGCATATATAAGAATATCCCCATCATTCCGGGACACCCTTCGGATATGATATAAATTTCGAAGTACTAAAGCATCCGGTACTTTGGATGGGGTTTGTTAGGCCCAATAGATCTATCTTTAGGATTCGCGTCAATTAGGGTGTCTGTTCCCTAATTCTTAGATTACCAGACTTAATAAAAAGGGGCATATTCGATTTCGATAATTCAACCATAGAATGTAGTTTCACGTACTTGTGTCTATTTTGTAAATCATTTATAAAACCTGCATGTATTCTCATCCCAAAAATATTAGATTTTAAAAGTGGGACTATAACTCACTTTCACAGATTTTTACTTCGTCGGGAAGTAAGACTTGGCCACTGGTTGATTCACGAACCTATAACAATATATACATATATATCAAAGTATGTTCAAAATATATTTACAACACTTTTAATATATTTTGATGTTTTAAGTTTATTAAGTCAGCTGTCCTCGTTAGTAACCTACAACTAGTTGTCCACAGTTAGATGTACAGAAATAAATCGATAAATATTATCTTGAATCAATCCACGACCCAGTGTATACGTATCTCAGTATTGATCACAACTCAAACTATATATATTTTGGAATCAACCTCAACCCTGTATAGCTAACTCCAACATTCACATATAGAGTGTCTATGGTTGTTCCGAAATATATATAGATGTGTCGACATGATAGGTCGAAACATTGTATACGTGTCTATGGTATCTCAAGATTACATAATATATAATACAAGTTGATTAAGTTATGGTTGGAATAGATTTGTTACCAATTTTCACGTAGCTAAAATGAGAAAAATTATCCAATCTTGTTTTACCCATAACTTCTTCATTTTAAATCCGTTTTGAGTGAATCAAATTGCTATGGTTTCATATTGAACTCTATTTTATGAATCTAAACAAAAACAGTATAGGTTTCTAGTCGGAAAAATAAGTTACAAGTCGTTTTTGTAAAGGTAGTCATTTCAGTCGAAAGAACGACGTCTAGATGACCATTTTAGAAAACATACTTCCACTTTGAGTTTAACCATAATTTTTGGATATAGTTTCATGTTCATAATAAAAATCATTTTCTCAGAATAACAACTTTTAAATCAAAGTTTATCATAGTTTTTAATTAACTAACCCAAAACAGCCCGCGGTGTTACTACGACGGCGTAAATCCGGTTTTACGGTGTTTTTCATGTTTCCAGGTTTTAAATCATTAAGTTAGCATATCATATAGATATAGAACATGTGTTTAGTTGATTTTAAAAGTCAAGTTAGAAGGATTAACTTTTGTTTGCGAACAAGTTTAGAATTAACTAAACTATGTTCTAGTGATTACAAGTTTAAACCTTCGACTAAGATAGCTTTATATGTATGAATAGAATGATGTTATGAACATCATTACTACCTTAAGTTCCTTGGATGAACCTACTGGAAAAGAGAAAAATGGATTTAGCTTCAATGGATCCTTGGATGGCTCAAAGTTCTTGAAGCAAAATCATGACACGAAAACAAGTTCAAGTAAGATCATCACTTGAAATAAGATTGTTATAGTTATAGAAATTGAACCAAAGTTTGAATATGATTATTACCTTGTATTAGAATGATAAACTACTGTAAGAAACAAAGATTTCTTGAGGTTGGATGATCACCTTACAAGATTGGAAGTGAGCTAGCAAACTTGAAAGTATTCTTGATTTTATGAAACTAGAACTTTTGGAATTTATGAAGAACACTTAGAACTTGAAGATAGAACTTGAGAGAGTTCAATTAGATGAAGAAAATTGAAGAATGAAAGTGTTTGTAGGTGTTTTTGGTCGTTGGTGTATGGATTAGATATAAAGGATATGTAATTTTGTTTTCATGTAAATAAGTCATGAATGATTACTCATATTTTTGTAATCTTATGAGATATTTCATGCTAGTTGCCAAATGATGGTTCCCACATGTGTTAGGTGACTCACATGGGCTGCTAAGAGCTGATCATTGGAGTGTATATACCAATAGTACATACATCTAAAAGCTGTGTATTGTACGAGTACGAATACGGGTGCATACGAGTAGAATTGTTGATGAAACTGAACGAGAATGTAATTGTAAGCATTTTTGTTAAGTAGAAGTATTTTGATAAGTGTATTGAAGTCTTTCAAAAGTGTATAAATACATATTAAAACACTACATGTATATACATTTTAACTGAGTCGTTAAGTCATCGTTAGTCGTTACATGTAAGTGTTGTTTTGAAACCTTTAGGTTAACGATCTTGTTAAATGTTGTTAACCCAATGTTTATAATATCAAAAGAGATTTTAAATTATTATATTATCATGATATTATGATGTACGAATATCTCTTAATATGATATATATATACATTAAATGTCGTTACAACGATAAACGTTACATATATGTCTCGTTTCAAAATCATTAAGTTAGTAGTCTTGTTTTTACATATGTAGTTCATTGTTAATATAATTAATGATATGTTTACTTATCATAATATCATGTTAACTATATATATAACCATATATATGTCATCATATAGTTTTTTTTTACAAGTTTTAACGTTCGTGAATCACCGGTCAACTTGGGTGGTCAATTGTCTATATGAAACCTATTTCAATTAATCAAGTCTTAACAAGTTTGATTGCTTAACATGTTGGAAACATTTAATCATGTAAACATCAATCTCAATTAATATATATAAACATGGAAAAGTTCGGGTCACTACAGTACCTACCCGTTAAATAAATTTCGTCCCGAAATTTTAAGATGTTGAAGGTGTTGACGAATCTTCTGGAAATAGATGCGGGTATTTCTTCTTCATCTGATCTTCACGCTCCCAGGTGAACTCGGGTCCTCTACGAGCATTCCATCGAACCTTAACAATTGGTATCTTGTTTTGCTTAAGTCTTTTAACCTCACGATCCATTATTTCGACGGGTTCTTCGATGAATTGGAGTTTTTCGTTGATTTGGATTTCATCTAACGGAATAGTGAGATCTTCTTTAGCAAAACATTTCTTCAAATTCGAGACGTGGAAAGTGTTATGTACAGCCGCGAGTTGTTGAGGTAACTCAAGTCGGTAAGCTACTGGTCCGACACGATCAATAATCTTGAATGGTCCAATATACCTTGGATTTAATTTCCCTCGTTTACCAAATCGAACAACGCCTTTCCAAGGTGAAACTTTAAGCATGACCATCTCTCCAATTTCAAATTCTATATCTTTTCTTTTAATGTCAGCGTAGCTCTTTTGTCGACTTTGGGCGGTTTTCAACCGTTGTTGAATTTGGATGATCTTCTCGGTAGTTTCTTGTATAATCTCCGGACCCGTAATCTGTCTATCCCCCACCTCACTCCAACAAATCGGAGACCTGCACTTTCTACCATAAAGTGCTTCAAACGGCGCCATCTCAATGCTTGAATGGTAGCTGTTGTTGTAGGAAAATTCTGCTAACGGTAGATGTCGATCCCAACTGTTTCCGAAATCAATAACACATGCTCGTAGCATGTCTTCAAGCGTTTGTATCGTCCTTTCGCTCTGCCCATCAGTTTGTGGATGATAGGCAGTACTCATGTCTAGACGAGTTCCTAATGCTTGCTGTAATGTCTGCCAGAATCTTGAAATAAATCTGCCATCCCTATCAGAGATAATAGAGATTGGTATTCCATGTCTGGAGACGACTTCCTTCAAATACAGTCGTGCTAACTTCTCCATCTTGTCATCTTCTCTTATTGGTAGGAAGTGTGCTGATTTGGTGAGACGATCAACTATTACCCAAATAGTATCAAAACCACTTGCAGTCCTTGGCAATTTAGTGATGAAATCCATGGTAATGTTTTCCCATTTCCATTCCGGGATTTCGGGTTGTTGAAGTAGACCTGATGGTTTCTGATGCTCAGCTTTGACCTTAGAACACGTCAAACATTCTCCTACGTATTTAGCAACATCGACTTTCATACCCGGCCACCAAAAATGTTTCTTGAGATCCTTGTACATCTTCCCCGTTCCAGGATGTATTGAGTATCTGGTTTTATGAGCTTCTCTAAGTACCATTTCTCTCATATCTCCAAATTTTGGTACCCAAATCCTTTCAGCCCTATACCGGGTTCCGTCTTCCCGAATATTAAGATGCTTCTCCGATCCTTTGGGTATTTCATCCTTTAAATTTCCCTCTTTTAAAACTCCTTGTTGCGCCTCCTTTATTTGAGTAGTAATGTTATTATGAATCATTATATTCATAGATTTTACTCGAATGGGTTCTCTATCCTTCCTGCTCAAGGCATCGGCTACCACATTTGCCTTCCCCGGGTGGTAACGAATCTCAAAATCGTAATCATTCAATAATTCAATCCACCTACGCTGCCTCATATTCAGTTGTTTCTGATTAAATATGTGTTGAAGACTTTTGTGGTCGGTATATATAATACTTTTGACCCCATATAAGTAGTGCCTCCAAGTCTTTAATGCAAAAACAACCGCGCCTAATTCCAAATCATGCGTCGTATAATTTTGTTCGTGAATCTTCAATTGTCTAGACGCATAAGCAATCACCTTCGTTCGTTGCATTAATACACAACCGAGACCTTGCTTTGATGCGTCACAATAAATCACAAAATCATCATTCCCTTCAGGCAATGACAATATAGGTGCCGTAGTTAGCTTTTTCTTCAATAACTGAAACGCTTTCTCTTGTTCATCATTCCATTCAAATTTCTTCCCTTTATGCGTTAATGCAGTCAAGGGTTTTGCTATTCTGGAAAAGTCTTGGATGAACCTTCTGTAGTAACCAGCTAGTCCTAAAAACTGGCGTATGTGTTTCGGAGTTTTCGGGGTTTCCCACTTTTCAACAGTTTCTATCTTTGCCGGATCCACCTTAATACCTTCTTTGTTCACTATGTGACCGAGGAATTGAACTTCTTCCAACCAAAATGCACACTTTGAAAACTTAGCGTACAATTCTTCCTTCCTCAATACTTCTAACACCTTTCTCAAATGTTCACCGTGTTCTTGGTCATTCTTTGAGTAAATAAGTATGTCATCAATGAAAACAATGACAAACTTGTCAAGGTATGGTCCACACACTCGGTTCATAAGGTCCATGAACACAGCTGGTGCATTAGTTAAACCAAACGGCATGACCATAAACTCGTAATGACCGTAACGTGTTCTGAAAGCAGTCTTTGGAATATCATCTTCTTTCACCCGCATTTGATGATACCCGGAACGTAAGTCAATCTTTGAATAAACAGACGAGCCTTGTAGTTGATCAAATAAGTCGTCGATTCTCGGTAGTGGGTAGCGGTTCTTGATGGTAAGTTTGTTCAACTCTCGGTAGTCGATACACAACCTGAATGTACCATCTTTCTTCTTGACAAACAAAACAGGAGCTCCCCACGGTGATGTGCTTGGTCGAATGAAACCACGCTCTAAAAGTTCTTGTAATTGGCTTTGCAGTTCTTTCATCTCGCTGGGTGCGAGTCTGTAAGGAGCACGAGCTATTGGTGCAGCTCCTGGTACAAGATCTATTTGAAATTCAACGGATCGATGTGGGGGTAATCCCGGTAATTCTTTCGGAAATACATCGGGAAATTCTTTTGCAATGGGAACATCATTGATGCTCTTTTCTTCAGTTTGTACTTTCTCGACGTGTGCTAGAACAGCATAGCAACCTTTTCTTATTAGTTTTTGTGCCTTCAAATTACTAATAAGATGTAGCTTCGTGTTGCCCTTTTCTCCGTACACCATTAAGGGTTTTCCTTTTTCTCGTATAATGCGAATTGCATTTTTGTAACAAACGATCTCCGCTTTCACTTCTTTCAACCAGTCCATACCGATTATCACATCAAAACTCCCTAACTCTACTGGTATCAAATCAATCTTAAATGTTTCGCTAACCAGTTTAATTTCTCGATTCCGACATATATTATCTGCTGAAATTAATTTACCATTTGCTAATTCGAGTAAAAATTTACTATCCAAAGGCGTCAATGGACAACTTAATTTAGCACAAAAATCTCTACTCATATAGCTTCTATCCGCACCCGAATCAAATAAAACGTAAGCAGATTTATTGTCAATAAGAAACGTACCCGTAACAAGCTCCGGGTCTTCCTGTGCCTCTACCGCATTAATATTGAAAACTCTTCCACGGCCTTGTCCATTCGTGTTCTCCTGGTTCGGGCAATTTCTAATAATGTGGCCTGGTTTTCCACATTTATAACAAACTACATTGGCATAACTTGCTCCGACACTACTTGCTCCGCCATTACTCGTTCCGACACCATTTGTTCCTTTCGTTCTATTAACCCCTGGTCCGTAGACCTCACACTTCGCCGCGCTATGACCATTTCTTTTACACTTGTTGCAAAATTTGGTGCAGAACCCCGAGTGATTCTTTTCACACCTTTGGCATAGTTGCTTCTGATTGTTGTTGTTGTTGCGGTTATTATTGTTGTTGGGATGATTGTTGTAGTTGCTGTTGTTGTTGTTGTTGTTGTTGGGCCGTTTGTTGTAGTTGCGATTGATGTTGCGATTGTTGGGATAATTGTTGCGATTATTGTTGTAATTGCTGTTGTTGTTGTATTGGTGATTCTTATCACCGTTTTCCTCCCACTTTCTTTTGACTTGCTTCACATTGGCCTCTTCAGCAGTCTGTTCTTTAATTCTTTCTTCAATCTGGTTCACTAGTTTGTGAGCCATTCTACATGCCTGTTGTATGGAGGCGGGCTCGTGTGAACTTATATCTTCTTGGATTCTTTCCGGTAATCCTTTCACAAACGCGTCGATCTTCTCTTCCTCATCTTCGAATGCTCCCGGACACAATAGGCACAATTCTGTGAATCGTCTTTCGTACGTGGTAATATCAAATCCTTGGGTTCGTAACCCTCTAAGTTCTGTCTTGAGCTTATTGACCTCGGTTCTGGGACGGTACTTCTCGTTCATCAAGTGCTTGAATGCTGACCACGGTAGTGCGTACGCATCATCTTGTCCCACTTGCTCTAGATAGGTATTCCACCATGTTAACGCAGAACCTGTGAAGGTATGCGTAGCGTACTTCACTTTGTCCTCTTCAGTACACTTACTTATGGCAAACACCGATTCAACCTTCTCGGTCCACCGTTTCAATCCGATCGGTCCTTCGGTTCCATCAAATTCCAAAGGTTTGCAGGCAGTGAATTCTTTGTAGGTGCATCCTACACGATTTCCTGTACTGCTAGATCCAAGGTTATTGTTGGTATGTAGCGCAGCCTGTACTGCGGCTATGTTTGAAGCTAGAAAAGTACGGAATTCCTCTTCATTCATATTCACGGTGTGTCGAGTAGTCGGTGCCATTTCCTTCAAAATAGTTAAATGGAACAAGTTAATCATACAGAATATTAAGAGTAGTTAATAGTATTTCGTAGCATAATATGAACTCATTTATAAAAGCTTTTTCTTCATATTAGCGTTTTATAAGTTTAAATTCGGGTAGTACCTACCCGTTAAGTTCATACTCAGTAGCTAATATACAATTCAACTACTACAATTCTATATGAAAAACTGATTATAATAATATTTCGCGTTCAAACTTTTATACAATATTTTACAAACTTACAATACCGCTTATTTTACATAAAGCATGAAATATAGCACACAATAACTTTGATACAAGATAGTTGTGAAGACAATTCTAGCTAGTACACAAGTCGTTCAGCAAAGGTAATAAAGACACGTAATTCATACGTCCAGAAACAAGTCATGCATTCTGGTTTTACTAGGACTACTTCCCATCCTTGGTCTTGTGCAACATAACCGTTATGGCCGTTGATAAGACAGCGTGTTGTAACGTCATCAAAGGGACGAGGGTTACGTAATGTCCAACAGTCCCGTAATAATCTAAAAACCTCATTTCTTACCCCAATTACCGACTCCGTCACTTGTGGAAATGTTTTGTTTAATAGTTGTAGCCCGATGTTCTTGTTCTCACTTTGGTGAGAAGCGAACATTACTAATCCGTAAGCATAACATGCTTCTTTATGTTGCATGTTAGCCGCTTTTTCTAAATCACGAAGTCCAATATTCGGATATATTGAGTCAAAATAATTTCTTAACCCGTTGCGTAAAATAGCATTTGGGTTCCCCGCAATATATGCGTCAAAGTAAACACATCGTAACTTATGGGTTTCCCAATGTGATATCCCCCATCTTTCAAACGAAAGTCTCTTATAAACCAAGACATTCTTGGAACGTTCTTCGAATGTCTTACAAACCGATCTCGCCTTAAATAGTTGTGCCGAAGAATTCTGGCCGACTCTAGACAAGATTTCATCAATCATGTCTCCGGGTAGGTCTCTTAAAATATTGGGTTGTCTATCCATTTTGTGTTTTTAAACTGTAAAATAGACAAGAGTTAGATTCATAAAAAAAATACTTATTAATACAAGCAATTTTTACATATATCATAAAGCATAAGAACACTATATTCCATATATTACACAACACGAATACAACTATCTTATTCCGACTCGCTCGTTTCTTCTTCTTCGGTTTTGGTTCGTTTTGCCAAGTTTCTAGGGATATATGATGTTCCCCTAATACGAGCCGTCGTTGTCCACATTGGTTTAGAAAAACCTGGTGGTTTAGAGGTTCCCGGGTCATTGTTACAACTTAAGGACTTCGGGGGTTGACGATACATATAAAGTTCATCGGGGTTGGAATTAGATTTCTCTATTTTTATGCCCTTTCCCTTATCATTTTCTTTTGCCTTTTTAAATTCAGTTGGGGTAATTTCTATAACATCATCGGAATTCTCGTCGGAATCCGATTCATCGGAGAATTGGTAATCCTCCCAATATTTTGCTTCCTTGGCGGAAACACCATTGACCATAATTAACTTTGGTCGGTTGGTTGAGGATTTTCTTTTACTTAACCGTTTTATTATTTCCCCCACCGGTTCTATTTCTTCATCCGGTTCCGATTCTTCTTCCGGTTCCGATTCTTCTTCCGGTTCCGACTCTTCTTCCGGTTCCTCTTCGGGAACTTGTGAATCAGTCCACAAATCATTCCAATTTACATTTGACTCTTCATTATTATTAGGTGAGTCAATGGGACTTGTTCTAGAGGTAGACATCTATCACATAATATCAAACACGTTAAGAGATTAATATATCACATAATATTCATATGTTAAAAATATATAGTTTCCAACAAAAATGTTAAGCAATCATTTTTAAAGAAAACACGGTCGAAGTCCAGACTCACTAATGCATCCTAACAAACTCGATAAGACACACTAATGCAAATTTTCTGGTTCTCTAAGACCAACGCTCGGATACCAACTGAAATGTCCCGTTCTTATTGATTAAAAACGTTCCATATTAATTGATTTCGTTGCGAGGTTTTGACCTCTATATGAGACGTTTTTCAAAGACTGCATTCATTTTTAAACAAACCATAACCTTTATTTCATCAATAAAGGTTTAAAAAGCTTTACGTAGATTATCAAATAATGATAATCTAAAATATCCTGTTTACACACGACCATTACATAATGGTTTACAATACAAATATGTTACAACAAAATAAGTTTCTTGAATGCAGTTTTTACACAATATCATACAAGCATGGACTCCAAATCTTGTCCTTATTTAAGTATGCGACAGCGGAAGCTCTTAATAATCACCTGAGAATAAACATGCTTAAAACGTCAACAAAAATGTTGGTGAGTTATAGGTTTAACCTATATATATCAAATCGTAACAATAGACCACAAGATTTCATATTTCAATACACATCCCATACATAGAGATAAAAATCATTCATATGGTGAACACCTGGTAACCGACAATAACAAGATGCATATATAAGAATATCCCCATCATTCCGGGACACCCTTCGGATATGATATAAATTTCGAAGTACTAAAGCATCCGGTACTTTGGATGGGGTTTGTTAGGCCCAATAGATCTATCTTTAGGATTCGCGTCAATTAGGGTGTCTGTTCCCTAATTCTTAGATTACCAGACTTAATAAAAAGGGGCATATTCGATTTCGATAATTCAACCATAGAATGTAGTTTCACGTACTTGTGTCTATTTTGTAAATCATTTATAAAACCTGCATGTATTCTCATCCCAAAAATATTAGATTTTAAAAGTGGGACTATAACTCACTTTCACAGATTTTTACTTCGTCGGGAAGTAAGACTTGGCCACTGGTTGATTCACGAACCTATAACAATATATACATATATATCAAAGTATGTTCAAAATATATTTACAACACTTTTAATATATTTTGATGTTTTAAGTTTATTAAGTCAGCTGTCCTCGTTAGTAACCTACAACTAGTTGTCCACAGTTAGATGTACAGAAATAAATCGATAAATATTATCTTGAATCAATCCACGACCCAGTGTATACGTATCTCAGTATTGATCACAACTCAAACTATATATATTTTGGAATCAACCTCAACCCTGTATAGCTAACTCCAACATTCACATATAGAGTGTCTATGGTTGTTCCGAAATATATATAGATGTGTCGACATGATAGGTCGAAACATTGTATACGTGTCTATGGTATCTCAAGATTACATAATATATAATACAAGTTGATTAAGTTATGGTTGGAATAGATTTGTTACCAATTTTCACGTAGCTAAAATGAGAAAAATTATCCAATCTTGTTTTACCCATAACTTCTTCATTTTAAATCCGTTTTGAGTGAATCAAATTGCTATGGTTTCATATTGAACTCTATTTTATGAATCTAAACAAAAACAGTATAGGTTTCTAGTCGGAAAAATAAGTTACAAGTCGTTTTTGTAAAGGTAGTCATTTCAGTCGAAAGAACGACGTCTAGATGACCATTTTAGAAAACATACTTCCACTTTGAGTTTAACCATAATTTTTGGATATAGTTTAATGTTCATAATAAAAATCATTTTCTCAGAATAACAACTTTTAAATCAAAGTTTATCATAGTTTTTAATTAACTAACCCAAAACAGCCCGCGGTGTTACTACGACGGCGTAAATCCGGTTTTACGGTGTTTTTCATGTTTCCAGGTTTTAAATCATTAAGTTAGCATATCATATAGATATAGAACATGTGTTTAGTTGATTTTAAAAGTCAAGTTAGAAGGATTAACTTTTGTTTGCGAACAAGTTTAGAATTAACTAAACTATGTTCTAGTGATTACAAGTTTAAACCTTCGACTAAGATAGCTTTATATGTATGAATAGAATGATGTTATGAACATCATTACTACCTTAAGTTCCTTGGATGAACCTACTGGAAAAGAGAAAAATGGATTTAGCTTCAATGGATCCTTGGATGGCTCAAAGTTCTTGAAGCAAAATCATGACACGAAAACAAGTTCAAGTAAGATCATCACTTGAAATAAGATTGTTATAGTTATAGAAATTGAACCAAAGTTTGAATATGATTATTACCTTGTATTAGAATGATAAACTACTGTAAGAAACAAAGATTTCTTGAGGTTGGATGATCACCTTACAAGATTGGAAGTGAGCTAGCAAACTTGAAAGTATTCTTGATTTTATGAAACTAGAACTTTTGGAATTTATGAAGAACACTTAGAACTTGAAGATAGAACTTGAGAGAGTTCAATTAGATGAAGAAAATTGAAGAATGAAAGTGTTTGTAGGTGTTTTTGGTCGTTGGTGTATGGATTAGATATAAAGGATATGTAATTTTGTTTTCATGTAAATAAGTCATGAATGATTACTCATATTTTTGTAATCTTATGAGATATTTCATGCTAGTTGCCAAATGATGGTTCCCACATGTGTTAGGTGACTCACATGGGCTGCTAAGAGCTGATCATTGGAGTGTATATACCAATAGTACATACATCTAAAAGCTGTGTATTGTACGAGTACGAATACGGGTGCATACGAGTAGAATTGTTGATGAAACTGAACGAGAATGTAATTGTAAGCATTTTTGTTAAGTAGAAGTATTTTGATAAGTGTATTGAAGTCTTTCAAAAGTGTATAAATACATATTAAAACACTACATGTATATACATTTTAACTGAGTCGTTAAGTCATCGTTAGTCGTTACATGTAAGTGTTGTTTTGAAACCTTTAGGTTAACGATCTTGTTAAATGTTGTTAACCCAATGTTTATAATATCAAAAGAGATTTTAAATTATTATATTATCATGATATTATGATGTACGAATATCTCTTAATATGATATATATACATTAAATGTCGTTACAACGATAAACGTTACATATATGTCTCGTTTCAAAATCATTAAGTTAGTAGTCTTGTTTTTACATATGTAGTTCATTGTTAATATAATTAATGATATGTTTACTTATCATAATATCATGTTAACTATATATATAACCATATATATGTCATCATATAGTTTTTTTTTACAAGTTTTAACGTTCGTGAATCACCGGTCAACTTGGGTGGTCAATTGTCTATATGAAACCTATTTCAATTAATCAAGTCTTAACAAGTTTGATTGCTTAACATGTTGGAAACATTTAATCATGTAAACATCAATCTCAATTAATATATATAAACATGGAAAAGTTCGGGTCACTACAACTTTGATATGTGTCTTGAAGTCTTTCAAAAGTGTATAAATACATCATAATACATTACATGTATATATATTTAACTGAGTCGTTAAATCATCGTTAGTCGTTACATGTAAGTGTTGTTTCGAAACCTTTAGGTTAAAGATCTTGTTAAATATAATTGACCCATTGTTATTACACTTAAATAAGATGTTAAATTGTTATGTTAACATATTAACATGGTGTATTATCATATCTAATATCATATATATATATATATATATATATATATATATATATATATATATATATATATATATATATATATATATATATATATATATATATATATATATATATATATGTGTGTGTGTGTGTGTGTGTGTGTGTGTGAAATACTATTACAAGGATAATCGTTACATATATGTATATTGTTTTGAAGTCTTTAAGTTAGTAGTCTCATCTTATATATATAACTCATTGTTATTATACTTAATGAGATACTTAAATATCATTTAATCAAATCATAAATATATATATCCAAATATATATTCCTTTAATTAATTATTACGATATATGATGTTCGTGAATCGCCAGACAGACTGGGTGTCCAAACTTTTGTATAAAATTCATTCCAAATAACCAAGTCTTAATGAGTTTGATTGCTTAACATGTTGGAAACATTTAATTATGTAAATATTAATCTTATATATATTAGCGGAAAAATCCGGGTCGTTACATTATACACCCGTTAAATTAAATTTCGTCCCGAAATTTGGAATAGTACCAAGTTAACGTGCGATATCGGTAAACAGATGTGGATACTTCTGCTTCATTTGGTCTTATCGTTCCCAAGTGAATTCAGGTCCTCTACGAGCATTCCACCGAACCTTAACGATTGGTATCTTACTTTGTTTGAGTCGTTTGACCTCTCGATCCATAATTTCGACGGGTTCTTCGACGAAATTTAGTTTCTCGTCAATTTTAATCTCGTCTAAAGGAATAATGAGATCTTCGGTAGCTAGGCATTTCTTTAGGTTTGAAACATGAAAGGTGTTATGAATCTTTTCTAATTGTGGAGGTAGCTCAAGTCGATAGGCCACTGGCCCAATACGTTTTTCAATCTTGAATGGCCCAATGTATCTTGGGCTCAATTTCCCTCGCTTTCCAAAATGAATAACCCCTTTCTAAGGTGATACCTTAAGCATAACCATATCACCCTCCTCAAACTCTAAATGTTTCCTTCTAACATCCGTGTAGCTCTTTTGCCGACTCCGGGCTGTTTTCAATCGTTGCTGAATCTGAATGACCTTGTCGGTAGTTTTCTGGATAATTTCCGAACCTGTAATCTGTTTTCCCCCCACATCACTACAACAAATCAGAGACATGCACTTCCTCCCATAAAGTGCCTCGAATGGTGCCGCCTCAATACTAGAATGGTAGCTGTTGTTGTAGGAAAACTCAGCTAACGGTAAATGTCGATCCCAACTGCTTCCAAAATCAATAACACATGCTCGTAGCATGTCTTCGAGTGTCTGAATCGTCCTTTCACTCTGCCCATCAGTTTGTGGATGATAGGCAGTACTTAAATCTAGACGAGTTCCCAACGCTTCGTGTAATGCCTGCCAGAATCTGGAAGTAAATCTGCTATCACGATCAGAGATAATAGAGATTGGTATACCATGTCTAGAAACAACTTCTTTCAGGTATAATCGTGCTAATTTCTCTATACCATCCTCTTCTTTTATTGGCAGAAAGTGTGCTGACTTAGTAAGACGATCGACTATTACCCAAATAATATCATAACCACCTGCGGTTCTCGGTAACTTAGCAATGAAATCCATGGTAATGTTTTCCCATTTCCATTCTGGGATTTCAGGTTGTTGGAGTAGACCCGATGGTTTCTGATGCTCAGCTTTGACTTTAGAACAAGTCAAACATGCTCCTACATATGTGGCTATATCGGCCTTCATTCCTGGCCACCAAAAGTTTCTCTTGAGGTCTTGGTACATTTTTCCCGCTCCGGGATGTATTGAATATCTGGTTAAATGTGCTTCATCTAGTACCACTTTCCTCAAATCCCCATTCTTTGGTAGCTAAATTCTTTCAGCTAAATACCTGGTTCCGTCTTTTCGAATATTAAGCTGTTTTTCTAATCCTTTGGGTATTTCCCTTCCAAAAATTCCTTCCTTCAAAACCTCCCGTTGTGCCTCTTTTATTCGAGTAGTAAGATTAGTATGAATAATCATGTTCATAGCTTTTACTCGAATAGGTTCTCTTTCCTTTCGACTCAAGGCATCGGCTACCACATTTGCTTTCCCCGGATGGTAACGGATTTCACAATCATAATCATTTAGCAGCTCAACCCATCTACGATGCCTCATGTTTAGTTGCTTTTGATTTAAAATATGTTGGAGACTCTTTTGGTCGGTGTATACGATAAACTTGACCCCATACAGATAATGCCTCCACATCTTTAATGCAAAAACAACGGCGCCCAATTTCAGATCGTGTGTGGTGTAGTTTTGTTCATGAATTTTGAATTGTCGAGAAGCATATGCAATCACCTTCTTCCGTTGCATAAGAACACACCCAAAACCCATTTTTTATGCGTCGCAGTAAATTACAAAATCTTCCATTCCATCAGGTAACGATAAAATAGGTGCCGTAGTCAACTTCTTTTTCAACAATTGGAATGCACCCTCTTGTTCGGAAGTCCATTCATACTTCTTCCCCTTATGTGTCAAGGCAGTTAAAGGTTTGGCTATTCGGGAGAAATCTTGAAAAAATCTCCTATAATAACCAGCTAAACCCAAAAATTGACGTATTTGCGTTGGAGTTTTCGGGGTTTCCCAATTTTTGATGGATTCGATCTTGGCGGGATCAACTTTGATTCCATTACTACTGACTACGTGACCAAGAAATTGTACTTCATTTAACCAAAAAGCACATTTAGAGAACTTAGCATAAAGTTGCTCTTTTCTTAACAACTCTAACACAAGTCTCAAGTGTTGTTCGTGTTCTTGATTATTCTTCGAATAAATAAGGATGTCATCAATAAAGACAATAACAAACTTATCTAAATATGGACTACATACTCAGTGCATGAGGTCCATGAAAACTGCGGGTGCATTGGTTAAACCGAATGGCATAACCATGAATTCGTAATGGCCATAACGAGTTCTGAAGGCTGTTTTTGGTATATTGGCTTCTTTAACCCTCAGTTGATGATAACCCGACCTTAAGTCGATTTTGGAGTATACGCTCGAACCTTGGAGTTGATCAAATAGGTCGTCGATTCGGGGTAAAGGGTATCGGTTTTTTATGGTTACTTTGTTCAGCTCACGGTAATCGATACACATGCAAAAAGACCCATCTTTTTTTTTAACGAACAAAATTGGAGCTCCCCATGGTGACGTACTCGGTCGGATAAAACCACGTTCTAATAATTCTTGTAGCTGACTTTGTAATTCTTTCATTTCGGTGGGCGCAAGTCTATATGGAGCACGAGCTATTGGTGCGGCTCCTGGTACAAGATGTATTTGAAATTCAACGGATCGGTGTGGAGGTAGTACCGGTAATTCGTCCGGAAACACCTCAGAAAATTCTCTTGCAACAGGAACGTCATCGATTTTCTTTTCTTCTTTTTCAACCTTCTCGACGTGTGCTAGTATGGCATAGCAACCTTTTCTTATTAGTTTGCGTGCCTTCAAACTACTAATAAGATTTAATTTGGCATTACCCTTTTCTCCGTACACCATTAAGGGTAACCCGTTTTCTCTCGAAATGCGAATCGCCTTCTCATGACAAACAACTTCGAATTTCACGTTGGACATCCAGTCCATTCCAATAATTACGCCGAAGCTTCCCAATTCCACCGGTATCAAATCAATTGCAAACGTTTCGCTAACTAAACTAATTTTTTGATTTCGGAAAATTTTATTAACCTTAATTAGTTTACCGTTGCTACTTCAACTATACACTTTTTATCCAAAGGCGTTAACAGGCAATTTAATTTGGCACAAAATTCTCTACTCATATAACTTCTATCGGCACCCGAATCAAATAAAACATAAGCAGGTGTATTGTTGATAAGAAACGTACCCGTAACAAGCTCCGGGTCTTCCTGTGCTTTCTCCCCATTAATGTTGAAGGCTATCCCACGGCCTTGCCTATTTCCATCCCTGCACTGGTTTATGGTATGGCCCGGTTTTCTACATCCATAGCAAACAACGCCGTTATTATTTGTTCAGGAATTATTTACTCCTTTGTTTCTATTTGGTCCGTAGACTTCATACTTTGCCGCAATATGGCCATTCCTATTACACTTGGTACATAATTCTCTACAAAACCATTCCGGATGAAACGTATCACACCTGGGGCATATAGTTCTTTGCCTTTTGTTGTCGTTGTTGTTGTTGTTGTTGTTGTTGTTGTTGTTGTTGTTGTTGTTGTTGTTGTTGTTGTTGTTGTTGTTGTTGTTAGGGTTATTGTTGTTGAGTCGTTTGTTGTTGTTATTGTTGTGATTGGGATTGTTGTTGTTGTTATTATTATTGGGATAGTTGTTGCGGTTATTGTTGCGGTTGTTGTTGCGATTATTGTTGTTGTTGGGGTGGTTGTGATTGTTGTTGGGGTGGTTGTGATTGTTGTTGGGGTTGTTGTTTTGATTGTTGTTGTTGTACTGGTGACCCTGTGTAACGACCCGGATTTTTCCGATCATTTTATACCCATGAGATTAATATTTACATAAATTAAACCTTACCAACATGATAAGTAATCTAAATTGTTGAGATTTATGTTTTTAAAAAGAGTTTTACACAACGTTTGACCGTCCAATTTGACCGATGATATCACGAACTATATAACAAACGATAATTATACGTTTGTGTATATATATGTATTTATATATATTTAACATGATCTAAGAATGGTTTAACATCTTATTGTGTACTAAAAACAATAAGTTATAAGTATACTTTGAGACTACTAACTTAAGTTTTCAAAATGATAACTATACATAACGTTATTTGACATATATACCTTTAACCTATAATACTTATACAAGTATCGTATAAATATGTATTTAATCACTTTTAAAGGGCTTATATACATAAAACAATATAAGTATATTTACAAAAGATAGCTATATTTGAAATCTCGTTCCGTTTCCTCAAAATTTCTACATGTATACCTAGAGTATATGTACTCGTATCATACCCAGCTCCTATACATATTTACTATTAGTATATACACATCACAATCACTTTATTAGCAGCTATGAGTCAGCCAATTTTGGATCTTAGCATGCATGATTAATCAATTTGGCATATTACAAGACTTTTGCACAATACTACAAATTTATACATCTTTTCACCACCATTTATACTCCATTCCAATTTCATTTTTACTACACATTTTCTCTAACCAAAAACACACTCTTAGGAACCTTAAGTGTTCTTCACAATCTCAGCAAATAACCATGAAGATCTAGCTTCAAAAACAAGCCTTAATCATCATAATAAATTCCTTACAAGAAAACTTCAATAATCCTTCCAAAAATACAAGTTTACTTCCAACCTTTTGATCCAACTCCACCACTCTTTTGGTTCTAAGATTTTTCTCATCTTTTACAGTAACTTTGTCCAAGTAACTTGAGGTAGTAACCTTGTTCATAACCTTATTCGATTCATATTTATATAGCTATCTTATTTTGTGTTGTAAAATTTTAACAACAAGAACATAGTTTGAATGATTTCAAACTTGTTTGCAAACTAAATAGATCATTCTAACTTAACTTATAAAACACTTCAAGACCTGTAATATATCATAATGATATGCTAACTTAACAAGATATAACTTGGTTTTACAAAGAACATCTTAAAAACTGAATCTACGTCGTCGGAGTGCAACCAGGGGCTGTTTTGGGTTGGATAATTAAAAACCATCTTAAGCTTTGAATTGAAAGTTCATGTTCTGGAAAAATGATATTTCTTATGAATATTTTAACACATAAAAATTTCATGTTTAACTCAAAGTGTAAGTATTTTTAGAAAAATGATCATTAAATGTTGTTTTTATGATGGAAAATGAACACTTTCATAAGTTTCACCAAAGTTTGACCTATAACCTGTGATTTCAAATACAACCTAAGGTATTTTCAGTTCATATTCTTAAAATTTGACTCGATCCAAGGAAGTGGCAAGTTGAACCAACAAAAACGGAGTTGTAATGAAGAAACTACGACTAAAACAAGATCGGGTATCCGAAGCTAGTTTAGCTACGAAAATATTTGGAGAAAAATTAAATTAATCATATATTTCTAATTAATATGATATTTCATATATATTTACTTATGATTTGATTTTATATATTTCAGGACCACCCGTAAACAACACGAGAAGATTAATCATAAGACCTCATGATTGTACGCAACACGTCATTTGACAACACGGTACTTTATGTACGCAACACGTCACTTGACAACATGGTACCATGGGTCGAGATTAATTCTGATCAATACGAATACGATGGGGTCTTTATTTATTTTATTTAAGCAACTAATTGTAGACCACTAACATCGGACTGCTAACTACGGACTAAGAAAATATTAAAAGTATTAAAAGTATATATATATATATATATATATATATATATATATATATATATATATATATATATATATATATATATATATATATATATATATATATATATATATATATATATATATGTAACGATTACTTAAAAAGAAAATATGTTGATATATTATATATATGGTTAGGTTCGTGATATCTATCGGAGACCAAGTCGTGATAAATACCTTCAAGGCAAAAGTGAGTATATAGTCCCACTTTTAAACTCTAAATATTTTGGGATGATAATACATGCATTTTATGATTTACGTTATGGACACAAGTGATTAAAAATATATATTCTACGTTGAGTTGTACCACTGGCATACTTCCCTGTAACTTGGTAACTATTATTTACATGAGGTATTGTAAACGCGAATCCTGTTGATAGATCTATCGGGCCTGACAACCCCAACCGGACTGGACGACCAGTACTCAACGGTTGCACAGTACTTCGTTTCGGTAACTACACTTGGTACGGTGTAGTAAGATTTCATAATAAAGGAAATATGCGCCGTTGATTAAATGTTAAGTATGGTTATCAAGTGCTCAACAACTTAGAATATTTTTATTAAAACGTTTATATACGAAATCTTGTGGTCTATATTTATAACGCTGCCGGCATTAAACCTATATCTCACCAACTTTATGTTGACGTTTTAAGCATGTTTATTCTCAGGTGATAACTAAAAGCTTCCGCTGCAACATGTTGAATTTAAGCAAGATCTTGAGTATGCATATTTGTGTCAAAAATAAAACTGCATATCGGAGGATTTGTAATGTAAAATATGTTGGAAGTCGTATTGTTATTATCACATGTAAAGTTTGTAAGTCTAAGATTATCGCTAAACGATAATCATTATTAAGTTGTTTAAACCTTGTATTTGTAATAAAAGCTATGTTTTGTATTGTAAAAACGAATGCAGTTTTTGAAAAATGTCGCATATAGAGGTCAATACCTCGCGATGAAATCATATGTTATTGTAATCGTCCTTATGGTTAAGGTCGGGTTATGACATGTGGTATCAGAGCGTTGGTCTTAGAGAACCAGAAAATTTGCATTAGTGTGTCTTATCGAGTTTGTTAGGATGCATTAGTGAGTCTGGACTTTGACCATGTTTGATTTAGAAAACTATTGCTTATCCCTGTTGGTTAAAAAAAATTAATATGTAAATATTATGTGATACTAACATGCTAGTTGTTATGTGTATAGATTATCGTGAATTAAATAAGTTAACTATCAAGAATCGGTATCCACTACCGAGAATTGATGACTTATTTGATCAATTGCAAGGATCATGTGTTTACTCGAAAATCGACCTAAGGTCGGGCTATCATCAACTACGCGTCAAAGAAGAAGATATTCCGAAAACTGCTTTTCGGACACGCTACGGTCATTATGAATTTTTGGTCATGCCGTTTGGATTAACGAATGCGCCAGCTGTATTCATGGACCTCATGAATCGAGTTTGTAGTCCGTATTTAGATAAGTTTGTTATCGTTTTCATTGACGATATTCTTATCTATTCCAAGAGTGAGCAAGAGCATGAACAACATTTAAGATTGGTATTAGAATTGTTAAGAAAAGAACAATTATACGCCAAATTTTCTAAGTGTGCGTTTTGGTTGAAAGAAGTGCAATTTCTTGGCCATATTTTTAGTAGCAAAGGAATTCAGGTTGACCCAGCTAAAATTGAGGCCATTGAAAAATGGGAGACTCCTAAGATACCAATGCAGATACGCCAATTTTTGGGTTTAGCTGGTTATTATAGAAGGTTTATTCAAGATTTTTCCCGAATAGCTAAACCATTAACAGCGTTAACACGAAAAGGGAAGAAGTACGAATAGACTTCTGAGCAGGAGAGTGCATTACAGAAGAAGAAGTTGACTACGACACCTATTTTATCGTTACCTGAAGGGAACGATGATTTTGAGATATATTGTGACGCTTCGCGACAAGGTTTTGGTTGCGTCCTTATGCAACGAAAGAAAGTTATTGCATACGCATCTCGTCAATTGAAGATTCACGAGCGGAATTATACGACGCATGATTTAGAATTGGGAGCAGTAGTGTTTGCATTGAAGATATGGAGACACTACTTATATGGGGTTAAATGCACTGTGTTTACCGATCATAAAATCCTTCAAGATATCTTCGATCAGAAACAGCTGAACATGAGGCAACGTAGGTGGGTCGAGCTGATAAACGACTATGATTGTGAGATTCGCTATCATCCCGGGAAAGCGAATGTAGTGGCCGACGCTCTAAGCAGAAAGGAACGGGAACCAATTCGAGTACGAGCAATGAACATAAAAATTCGCATGAATCTCAACTCACAAATCAAAGAGGCTCAACGAGAAGCTCTTGAAATGTCCCGTTCTTATTGATTAAAAACGTTCCATATTAATTGATTTCGTTGCGAGGTTTTGACCTCTATATGAGACGTTTTTGAAAGACTGCATTCATTTTTAAACAAACCATAACCTTTATTTCATCAATAAAGGTTTAAAAAGCTTTACGTAGATTATCAAATAATGATAATCTAAAATATCCTGTTTACACACGACCATTACATAATGGTTTACAATACAAATATGTTACAACAAAATAAGTTTCTTGAATGCAGTTTTTACACAATATCATACAAGCATGGACTCCAAATCTTGTCCTTATTTAAGTATGCGACAGCGGAAGCTCTTAATAATCACCTGAGAATAAACATGCTTAAAACGTCAACAAAAATGTTGGTGAGTTATAGGTTTAACCTATATATATCAAATCGTAACAATAGACCACAAGATTTCATATTTCAATACACATCCCATACATAGAGATAAAAATCATTCATATGGTGAACACCTGGTAACCGACAATAACAAGATGCATATATAAGAATATCCCCATCATTCCGGGACACCCTTCGGATATGATATAAATTTCGAAGTACTAAAGCATCCGGTACTTTGGATGGGGTTTGTTAGGCCCAATAGATCTATCTTTAGGATTCGCGTCAATTAGGGTGTCTGTTCCCTAATTCTTAGATTACCAGACTTAATAAAAAGGGGCATATTCGATTTCGATAATTCAACCATAGAATGTAGTTTCACGTACTTGTGTCTATTTTGTAAATCATTTATAAAACCTGCATGTATTCTCATCCCAAAAATATTAGATTTTAAAAGTGGGACTATAACTCACTTTCACAGATTTTTTACTTCGTCGGGAAGTAAGACTTGGCCACTGTTGATTCACGAACCTATAACAATATATACATATATATTAAAGTATGTTCAAAATATATTTACAACACTTTTAATATATTTTGATGTTTTAAGTTTATTAAGTCAGCTGTCCTCGTTAGTAACCTACAACTAGTTGTCCACAGTTAGATGTACAGAAATAAATCGATAAATATTATCTTGAATCAATCCACGACCCAGTGTATACGTATCTCAGTATTGATCACAACTCAAACTATATATATTTTGGAATCAACCTCAACCCTGTATAGCTAACTCCAACATTCACATATAGAGTGTCTATGGTTGTTCCGAAATATATATAGATGTGTCGACATGATAGGTCGAAACATTGTATACGTGTCTATGGTATCTCAAGATTACATAATATACAATACAAGTTGATTAAGTTATGGTTGGAATAGATTTGTTACCAATTTTCACGTAGCTAAAATGAGAAAAATTATCCAATCTTGTTTTACCCATAACTTCTTCATTTTAAATCCGTTTTGAGTGAATCAAATTGCTATGATTTCATATTGAACTCTATTTTATGAATCTAAACAGAAAAAGTATAGGTTTATAGTCAGAAAAATAAGTTACAAGTCGTTTTTGTAAAGGTAGTCATTTCAGTCGAAAGAACGACGTCTAGATGACCATTTTAGAAAACATACTTCCACTTTGAGTTTAACCATAATTTTTGGATATAGTTTCATGTTCATAATAAAAATCATTTTCTCAGAATAACAACTTTTAAATCAAAGTTTATCATAGTTTTTAATTAACTAACCCAAAACAGCCCGCGGTGTTACTACGACGGCGTAAATCCGGTTTTACGGTGTTTTTCGTGTTTCCAGGTTTTAAATCATTAAGTTAGCATATCATATAGATATAGAACATGTGTTTAGTTGATTTTAAAAGTCAAGTTAGAAGGATTAACTTTTGTTTGCGAACAAGTTTAGAATTAACTAAACTATGTTCTAGTGATTACAAGTTTAAACCTTCGAATAAGATAGCTTTATATGTATGAATCGAATGATGTTATGAACATCATTACTACCTTAATTTCCTTGGATAAACCTACTGGAAAAGAGAAAATTGGATCTAGCTTCAATGGATCCTTGGATGGCTCGAAGTTCTTGAAGCAGAATCATGACACGAAAACAAGTTCAAGTAAGATCATCACTTGAAATAAGATTGTTATAGTTATAGAAATTGAACCAAAGTTTGAATATGATTATTACCTTGTATTAGAATGATAACCTACTATAATAAACAAAGATTTCTTGAGGTTGGATGATCACCTTACAAGATTGGAAGTGAGCTAGCAAACTTGAAAGTATTCTTGATTTTATGAAACTAGAACTTTTGGAATTTATGAAGAACACTTAGAACTTGAAGATAGAACTTGAGAGAGTTCAATTAGATGAAGAAAATTGAAGAATGAAAGTGTTTGTAGGTGTTTTTGGTCGTTGGTGTATGGATTAGATATAAAGGATATGTAATTTTGTTTTCATGTAAATAAGTCATGAATGATTACTCATATTTTTGTAATCTTATGAGATATTTTATGCTAGTTGCCAAATGATGGTTCCCACATGTGTTAGGTGACTCACATGGGCTGCTAAGAGCTGATCATTGGAGTGTATATACCAATAGTACATACATCAAAAAGCTGTGTATTGTACGAGTACGAATACGGGTGCATACGAGTAGAATTGTTGATGAAACTGAACGAGAATGTAATTGTAAGCATTTTTGTTAAGTAGAAGTATTTTGATAAGTGTATTGAAGTCTTTCAAAAGTGTATAAATACATATTAAAACACTACATGTATATACATTTTAACTGAGTCGTTAAGTCATCGTTAGTCGTTACATGTAAGTGTTGTTTTGAAACCTTTAGGTTAACGATCTTGTTAAATGTTGTTAACCCAATGTTTATAATATCAAAAGAGATTTTAAATTATTATATTATCATGATATTATGATATATAATATATCTCAGTATGATGTATATACCGTTAAATGTCGTTACAACGATAATCGTTACATATATGTCTCATTTCGAAATCATTAAGTTAGTAGTCTTATTTTTACATATGTATTTCATTGTTAATACACTTAATAATATATTTACTTATCATTTAACATAATTAACCAAGTGTATCAATATCTTAATATGATTCATATGTACCTAGTAAGACGTTGTTATAACGATAATCGTTATATATATCGTTTTCGAGTTTCTTAAATTAATAGTCTCATTTTTATGTATATAACTCATTGTTAAAATACCTAATGAGATACATACTTATAATAAAAACATGTTAACTATATATATAACCATATATATGTCATCGTATAGTTTTTACAAGTTTTAACGTTCGTGAATCACCGGTCAACTTGGGTGGTCAATTGTCTATATGAAACATATTTCAATTAATCAAGTCTTAACAAGTTTGATTGCTTAACATGTTGGAAACATTTAATCATGTAAACATCAATCTCAATTAATATATATAAACATGGAAAAGTTCGGGTCACTACAGTACCTACCCGTTAAATAAATTTCGTCCCGAAATTTTAAGCTGTTGAAGGTGTTGACGAATCTTCTGGAAATAGATGCGGGTATTTCTTCTTCATCTGATCTTCACGCTCCCAGGTGAACTCGGGTCCTCTACGAGCATTCCATCGAACCTTAACAATTGGTATCTTGTTTTGCTTAAGTCTTTTAACCTCACGATCCATTATTTCGACGGGTTCTTCGATGAATTGGAGTTTTTCGTTGATTTGGATTTCATCTAACGGAATAGTGAGATCTTCTTTAGCAAAACATTTCTTCAAATTCGAGACGTGGAAAGTGTTATGTACAGCCGCGAGTTGTTGAGGTAACTCAAGTCGGTAAGCTACTGGTCCGACACGATCAATAATCTTGAATGGTCCAATATACCTTGGATTTAATTTCCCTCGTTTACCAAATCGAACAACGCCTTTCCAAGGTGAAACTTTAAGCATGACCATCTCTCCAATTTCAAATTCTATATCTTTTCTTTTAATGTCAGCGTAGCTCTTTTGTCGACTTTGGGCGGTTTTCAACCGTTGTTGAATTTGGATGATCTTCTCGGTAGTTTCTTGTATAATCTCCGGACCCGTAATCTGTCTATCCCCCACCTCACTCCAACAAATCGGAGACCTGCACTTTCTACCATAAAGTGCTTCAAACGGCGCCATCTCAATGCTTGAATGGTAGCTGTTGTTGTAGGAAAATTCTGCTAACGGTAGATGTCGATCCCAACTGTTTCCGAAATCAATAACACATGCTCGTAGCATGTCTTCAAGCGTTTGTATCGTCCTTTCGCTCTGCCCATCAGTTTGTGGATGATAGGCAGTACTCATGTCTAGACGAGTTCCTAATGCTTGCTGTAATGTCTGCCAGAATCTTGAAATAAATCTGCCATCCCTATCAGAGATAATAGAGATTGGTATTCCATGTCTGGAGATGACTTCCTTCAAATACAGTCGTGCTAACTTCTCCATCTTGTCATCTTCTCTTATTGGTAGGAAGTGTGCTGATTTGGTGAGACGATCAACTATTACCCAAATAGTATCAAAACCACTTGCAGTCCTTGGCAATTTAGTGATGAAATCCATGGTAATGTTTTCCCATTTCCATTCCGGGATTTCGGGTTGTTGAAGTAGACCTGATGGTTTCTGATGCTCAGCTTTGACCTTAGAACACGTCAAACATTCTCCTACGTATTTAGCAACATCGGCTTTCATACCCGGCCACCAAAAATGTTTCTTGAGATCCTTGTACATCTTCCCCGTTCCAGGATGTATTGAGTATCTGGTTTTATGAGCTTCTCTAAGTACCATTTCTCTCATATCTCCAAATTTTGGTACCCAAATCCTTTCAGCCCTATACCGGGTTCCGTCTTCCCGAATATTAAGATGCTTCTCCGATCCTTTGGGTATTTCATCCTTTAAATTTCCCTCTTTTAAAACTCCTTGTTGCGCCTCCTTTATTTGAGTAGTAATGTTATTATGAATCATTATATTCATAGATTTTACTCGAATGGGTTCTCTATCCTTCCTGCTCAAGGCATCGGCTACCACATTTGCCTTCCCCGGGTGGTAACGAATCTCAAAATCGTAATCATTCAATAATTCAATCCACCTACGCTGCCTCATATTCAGTTGTTTCTGATTAAATATGTGTTGAAGACTTTTGTGGTCGGTATATATAATACTTTTGACCCCATATAAGTAGTGCCTCCAAGTCTTTAATGCAAAAACAACCGCGCCTAATTCCAAATCATGCGTCGTATAATTTTGTTCGTGAATCTTCAATTGTCTAGACGCATAAGCAATCACCTTCGTTCGTTGCATTAATACACAACCGAGACCTTGCTTTGATGCGTCACAATAAATCACAAAATCATCATTCCCTTCAGGCAATGACAATATAGGTGCCGTAGTTAGCTTTTTCTTCAATAACTGAAACGCTTTCTCTTGTTCATCATTCCATTCAAATTTATTCCCTTTATGCGTTAATGCAGTTAAGGGTTTTGCTATTCTGGAAAAGTCTTGGATGAACCTTCTGTAGTAACCAGCTAGTCCTAAAAACTGGCGTATGTGTTTCGGAGTTTTCGGGGTTTCCCACTTTTCAACAGTTTCTATCTTTGCCGGATCCACCTTAATACCTTCTTTGTTCACTATGTGACCGAGGAATTGAACTTCTTCCAACCAAAATGCACACTTTGAAAACTTAGCGTACAATTCTTCCTTCCTCAATACTTCTAACACCTTTCTCAAATGTTCACCGTGTTCTTGGTCATTCTTTGAGTAAATAAGTATGTCATCAATGAAAACAATGACAAACTTGTCAAGGTATGGTCCACACACTCGGTTCATAAGGTCCATGAACACAGCTGGTGCATTAGTTAAACCAAACGGCATGACCATAAACTCGTAATGACCGTAACGTGTTCTGAAAGCAGTCTTTGGAATATCATCTTCTTTCACCCGCATTTGATGATACCCAGAACGTAAGTCAATCTTTGAATAAACAGACGAGCCTTGTAGTTGATCAAATAAGTCGTCAATTCTCGGTAGTGGGTAGCGGTTCTTGATGGTAAGTTTGTTCAACTCTCGGTAGTCGATACACAACCTGAATGTACCATCTTTCTTCTTGACAAACAAAACAGGAGCTCCCCACGGTGATGTGCTTGGTCGAATGAAACCACGCTCTAAAAGTTCTTGTAATTGGCTTTGCAGTTCTTTCATCTCGCTGGGTGCGAGTCTGTAAGGAGCACGAGCTATTGGTGCAGCTCCTGGTACAAGATCTATTTGAAATTCAACGGACCGATGTGGGGGTAATCCCGGTAATTCTTTCGGAAATACATCGGGAAATTCTTTTGCAATGGGAACATCATTGATGCTCTTTTCTTCAGTTTGTACTTTCTCGACGTGTGCTAGAACAGCATAGCAACCTTTTCTTATTAGTTTTTGTGCCTTCAAATTACTAATAAGATGTAGCTTCGTGTTGCCCTTTTCTCCGTACACCATTAAGGGTTTTCCTTTTTCTCGTATAATGCGAATTGCATTTTTGTAACAAACGATCTCCGCTTTTACTTCTTTCAACCAGTCCATACCGATTATCACATCAAAACTCCCTAACTCTACTGGTATCAAATCAATCTTAAATGTTTCGCTAACCAGTTTAATTTCTCGATTCCGACATATATTATCTGCTGAAATTAATTTACCATTTGCTAATTCGAGTAAAAATTTACTATCCAAAGGCGTCAATGGACAACTTAATTTAGCACAAAAATCTCTACTCATATAGCTTCTATCCGCACCCGAATCAAATAAAACGTAAGCAGATTTATTGTCAATAAGAAACGTACCCGTAACAAGCTCCGGGTCTTCCTGTGCCTCTACCGCATTAATATTGAAAACTCTTCCACGGCCTTGTCCATTCGTGTTCTCCTGGTTCGGGCAATTTCTAATAATGTGGCCTGGTTTTCCACATTTATAACAAACTACATTGGCATAACTTGCTCCGACACTACTTGCTCCGCCATTACTCGTTCCGACACCATTTGTTCCTTTCGTTCTATTAACCCCTGGTCCGTAGACCTCACACTTCGCCGCGCTATGACCATTTCTTTTACACTTGTTGCAAAATTTGGTGCAGAACCCCGAGTGATTCTTTTCACACCTTTGGCATAGCTGCTTCTGATTGTTGTTGTTGTTGCGGTTATTATTGTTGTTGGGATGATTGTTGTAGTTGCTGTTGTTGTTGTTATTGGGCCGTTTGTTGTAGTTGCGATTGATGTTGCGATTGTTGGGATAATTGTTGCGATTATTGTTGTAATTGCTGTTGTTGTTGTATTGGTGATTCTTATCACCGTTTTCCTCCCACTTCCTTTTGACTTGCTTCACATTGGCCTCTTCAGCAGTCTGTTCTTTAATTCTTTCTTCAATCTGGTTCACTAGTTTGTGAGCCATTCTACATGCCTGTTGTATGGAGGCGGGCTCGTGTGAACTTATATCTTCTTGGATTCTTTCCGGTAATCCTTTCACAAACGCGTCGATCTTCTCTTCCTCATCTTCGAATGCTCCCGGACACAATAGGCACAATTCTGTGAATCGTCTTTCGTACGTGGTAATATCAAATCCTTGGGTTCGTAACCCTCTAAGTTCTGTCTTGAGCTTATTGACCTCGGTTCTGGGACAGTACTTCTCGTTCATCAAGTGCTTGAATGCTGACCACGGTAGTGCGTACGCATCATCTTGTCCCACTTGCTCTAGATAGGTATTCCACCATGTTAACGCAGAACCTGTGAAGGTATGCGTAGCGTACTTCACTTTGTCCTCTTCAGTACACTTACTTATGGCAAACACCGATTCAACCTTCTCGGTCCACCGTTTCAATCCGATCGGTCCTTCGGTTCCATCAAATTCCAAAGGTTTGCAGGCAGTGAATTCTTTGTAGGTGCATCCTACACGATTTCCTGTACTGCTAGATCCAAGGTTATTGTTGGTATGTAGCGCAGCCTGTACTGCGGCTATGTTTGAAGCTAGAAAAGTACGGAATTCCTCTTCATTCATATTCACGGTGTGTCGAGTAGTCGGTGCCATTTCCTTCAAAATAGTTAAATGGAACAAGTTAATCATACAGAATATTAAGAGTAGTTAATAGTATTTCGTAGCATAATATGAACTCATTTATAAAAGCTTTTTCTTCATATTAGCGTTTTATAAGTTTAAATTCGGGTAGTACCTACCCGTTAAGTTCATACTTAGTAGCTAATATACAATTCAACTACTACAATTCTATATGAAAAACTGATTATAATAATATTTCGCGTTCAAACTTTTATACAATATTTTACAAACTTACAATACCGCTTATTTTACATAAAGCATGAAATATAGCACACAATAACTTTGATACAAGATAGTTGTGAAGACAATTCTAGCTAGTACACAAGTCGTTCAGCAAAGGCAATAAAGACACGTAATTCATACGTCCAGAAACAAGTCATGCATTCTGGTTTTACTAGGACTACTTCCCATCCTTGGTCTTGTGCAACATAACCGTTATGGCCGTTGATAAGACAGCGTGTTGTAACGTCATCAAAGGGACGAGGGTTACGTAATGTCCAACAGTCCTGTAATAATCTAAAAACCTCATTTCTTACCCCAATTACCGACTCCGTCACTTGTGGAAACGTTTTGTTTAATAGTTGTAGCCCGATGTTCTTGTTCTCACTTTGGTGAGAAGCGAACATTACTAATCCGTAAGCATAACATGCTTCTTTATGTTGCATGTTAGCCGCTTTTTCTAAATCACGAAGTCCAATATTCGGATATATTGAGTCAAAATAATTTCTTAACCCGTTGCGTAAAATAGCATTTGGGTTCCCCGCAATATATGCGTCAAAGTAAACACATCGTAACTTATGGGTTTCCCAATGTGATATCCCCCATCTTTCAAACGAAAGTCTCTTATAAACCAAGACATTCTTGGAACGTTCTTCGAATGTCTTACAAACTGATCTCGCCTTAAATAGTTGTGCCGAAGAATTCTGGCCGACTCTAGACAAGATTTCATCAATCATGTCTCCGGGTAGGTCTCTTAAAATATTGGGTTGTCTATCCATTTTGTGTTTTTAAACTGTAAAATAGACAAGAGTTAGATTCATAAAAAAATACTTATTAATACAAGCAATTTTTACATATATCATAAAGCATAAGAACACTATATTCCATATATTACACCACACGAATACAACTATCTTATTCCGACTCGCTCGTTTCTTCTTCTTCGGTTTTGGTTCGTTTTGCCAAGTTTCTAGGGATATATGATGTTCCCCTAATACGAGCCGTCGTTGTCCACATTGGTTTAGAAAAACCTGGTGGTTTAGAGGTTCCCGGGTCATTGTTACAACTTAAGGACTTCGGGGGTTGACGATACATATAAAGTTCATCGGGGTTGGAATTAGATTTCTCTATTTTTATGCCCTTTCCCTTATTATTTTCTTTTGCCTTTTTAAATTCAGTTGGGGTAATTTCTATAACATCATCGGAATTCTCGTCGGAATCCGATTCATCGGAGAATTGGTAATCCTCCCAATATTTTGCTTCCTTGGCGGAAACACCATTGACCATAATTAACTTTGGTCGGTTGGTTGAGGATTTTCTTTTACTTAATCGTTTTATTATTTCCCCCACCGGTTCTATTTCTTCATCCGGTTCCGATTCTTCTTCCGGTTCCGATTCTTCTTCCGGTTCCGACTCTTCTTCCGGTTCCTCTTCGGGAACTTGTGAATCAGTCCACAAATCATTCCAATTTACATTTGACTCTTCATTATTATTAGGTGAGTCAATGGGACTTGTTCTAGAGGTAGACATCTATCACATAATATCAAACACGTTAAGAGATTAATATATCACATAATATTCATATGTTAAAAATATATAGTTTCCAACAAAAATGTTAAGCAATCATTTTTAAAGAAAACACGGTCGAAGTCCAGACTCACTAATGCATCCTAACAAACTCGATAAGACACACTAATGCAAATTTTCTGGTTCTCTAAGACCAACGCTCGGATACCAACTGAAATGTCCCGTTCTTATTGATTAAAAACGTTCCATATTAATTGATTTCGTTGCGAGGTTTTGACCTCTATATGAGACGTTTTTGAAAGACTGCATTCATTTTTAAACAAACCATAACCTTTATTTCATCAATAAAGGTTTAAAAAGCTTTACGTAGATTATCAAATAATGATAATCTAAAATATCCTGTTTACACACGACCATTACATAATGGTTTACAATACAAATATGTTACAACAAAATAAGTTTCTTGAATGCAGTTTTTACACAATATCATACAAGCATGGACTCCAAATCTTGTCCTTATTTAAGTATGCGACAGCGGAAGCTCTTAATAATCACCTGAGAATAAACATGCTTAAAACGTCAACAAAAATGTTGGTGAGTTATAGGTTTAACCTATATATATCAAATCGTAACAATAGACCACAAGATTTCATATTTCAATACACATCCCATACATAGAGATAAAAATCATTCATATGGTGAACACCTGGTAACCGACAATAACAAGATGCATATATAAGAATATCCCCATCATTCCGGGACACCCTTCGGATATGATATAAATTTCGAAGTACTAAAGCATCCGGTACTTTGGATGGGGTTTGTTAGGCCCAATAGATCTATCTTTAGGATTCGCGTCAATTAGGGTGTCTGTTCCCTAATTCTTAGATTACCAGACTTAATAAAAAGGGGCATATTCGATTTCGATAATTCAACCATAGAATGTAGTTTCACGTACTTGTGTCTATTTTGTAAATCATTTATAAAACCTGCATGTATTCTCATCCCAAAAATATTAGATTTTAAAAGTGGGACTATAACTCACTTTCACAGATTTTTTACTTCGTCGGGAAGTAAGACTTGGCCACTGTTGATTCACGAACCTATAACAATATATACATATATATTAAAGTATGTTCAAAATATATTTACAACACTTTTAATATATTTTGATGTTTTAAGTTTATTAAGTCAGCTGTCCTCGTTAGTAACCTACAACTAGTTGTCCACAGTTAGATGTACAGAAATAAATCGATAAATATTATCTTGAATCAATCCACGACCCAGTGTATACGTATCTCAGTATTGATCACAACTCAAACTATATATATTTTGGAATCAACCTCAACCCTGTATAGCTAACTCCAACATTCACATATAGAGTGTCTATGGTTGTTCCGAAATATATATAGATGTGTCGACATTATAGGTCGAAACATTGTATACGTGTCTATGGTATCTCAAGATTACATAATATACAATACAAGTTGATTAAGTTATGGTTGGAATAGATTTGTTACCAATTTTCACGTAGCTAAAATGAGAAAAATTATCCAATCTTGTTTTACCCATAACTTCTTCATTTTAAATCCGTTTTGAGTGAATCAAATTGCTATGATTTCATATTGAACTCTATTTTATGAATCTAAACAGAAAAAGTATAGGTTTATAGTCAGAAAAATAAGTTACAAGTCGTTTTTGTAAAGGTAGTCATTTCAGTCGAAAGAACGACGTCTAGATGACCATTTTAGAAAACATACTTCCACTTTGAGTTTAACCATAATTTTTGGATATAGTTTCATGTTCATAATAAAAATCATTTTCTCAGAATAACAACTTTTAAATCAAAGTTTATCATAGTTTTTAATTAACTAACCCAAAACAGCCCGCGGTGTTACTACGACGGCGTAAATCCGGTTTTACGGTGTTTTTCGTGTTTCCAGGTTTTAAATCATTAAGTTAGCATATCATATAGATATAGAACATGTGTTTAGTTGATTTTAAAAGTCAAGTTAGAAGGATTAACTTTTGTTTGCGAACAAGTTTAGAATTAACTAAACTATGTTCTAGTGATTACAAGTTTAAACCTTCGAATAAGATAGCTTTATATGTATGAATCGAATGATGTTATGAACATCATTACTACCTTAATTTCCTTGGATAAACCTACTGGAAAAGAGAAAATTGGATCTAGCTTCAATGGATCCTTGGATGGCTCGAAGTTCTTGAAGCAGAATCATGACACGAAAACAAGTTCAAGTAAGATCATCACTTGAAATAAGATTGTTATAGTTATAGAAATTGAACCAAAGTTTGAATATGATTATTACCTTGTATTAGAATGATAACCTACTATAAGAAACAAAGATTTCTTGAGGTTGGATGATCACCTTACAAGATTGGAAGTGAGCTAGCAAACTTGAAAGTATTCTTGATTTTATGAAACTAGAACTTTTGGAATTTATGAAGAACACTTAGAACTTGAAGATAGAACTTGAGAGAGTTCAATTAGATGAAGAAAATTGAAGAATGAAAGTGTTTGTAGGTGTTTTTGGTCGTTGGTGTATGGATTAGATATAAAGGATATGTAATTTTGTTTTCATGTAAATAAGTCATGAATGATTACTCATATTTTTGTAATCTTATGAGATATTTCATGCTAGTTGCCAAATGATGGTTCCCACATGTGTTAGGTGACTCACATGGGCTGCTAAGAGCTGATCATTGGAGTGTATATACCAATAGTACATACATCAAAAAGCTGTGTATTGTACGAGTACGAATACGGGTGCATACGAGTAGAATTGTTGATGAAACTGAACGAGAATGTAATTGTAAGCATTTTTGTTAAGTAGAAGTATTTTGATAAGTGTATTGAAGTCTTTCAAAAGTGTATAAATACATATTAAAACACTACATGTATATACATTTTAACTGAGTCGTTAAGTCATCGTTAGTCGTTACATGTAAGTGTTGTTTTGAAACCTTTAGGTTAACGATCTTGTTAAATGTTGTTAACCCAATGTTTATAATATCAAAAGAGATTTTAAATTATTATATTATCATGATATTATGATATATAATATATCTCAGTATGATGTATATACCGTTAAATGTCGTTACAACGATAATCGTTACATATATGTCTCATTTCGAAATCATTAAGTTAGTAGTCTTATTTTTACATATGTATTTCATTGTTAATACACTTAATAATATATTTACTTATCATTTAACATAATTAACCAAGTGTATCAATATCTTAATATGATTCATATGTACCTAGTAAGACGTTGTTATAACGATAATCGTTATATATATCGTTTTCGAGTTTCTTAAATTAATAGTCTCATTTTTATGTATATAACTCATTGTTAAAATACCTAATGAGATACATACTTATAATAAAAACATGTTAACTATATATATAACCATATATATGTCATCGTATAGTTTTTACAAGTTTTAACGTTCGTGAATCACCGGTCAACTTGGGTGGTCAATTGTCTATATGAAACATATTTCAATTAATCAAGTCTTAACAAGTTTGATTGCTTAACATGTTGGAAACATTTAATCATGTAAACATCAATCTCAATTAATATATATAAACATGGAAAAGTTCGGGTCACTACAGCTCTTACTAAAGAAAACATAGGAAATGAAATAATGAAGAAGTATGAGAAGCAACTCGTTATGCGGGAAGACAAAATTCGATATTTTGCAAACCGTATTTGGGTACCAAAGTTGGGTGGATTAAGGAAGTTGATATTGAATGAGGTACATAAGACAAGATACTCGATACATCCTGGAGTTGGAAAGATGTATCAAGATCTTAAGACGCATTATTGGTGGCCTAATTTGAAGACAGACGTTGCAACATATGTTGGGGAATGTTTAACTTGTTCCAAAGTCAAAGCAGAACACCAGAAGCCGTCAGGGTTACTTCAACAATCAGAAATCCCAGAATGGAAATGGGACGGTATTACCATGGATTTCATCACAAAGTTACCTAAGACTGCCTGGGGTTATGACACCATTTGGGTAATAGTTGATCGTCTCACCAAATCTGCACATTTCTTGCCTATAAAGGAAACGGATAGAATGGAGAAACTATTATGATTATACATAAAGGAAATTGTTTCAAGGCATGGAATACCTATTTCCATTATATCCGATCGTGATAGTAGATTTACATCAAAGTTTTGGCAATCACTACAGGATGTCCTGGGAACTCGTTTGGATATGAGCACCGCATATCATCCACAAACTGACGGGCAGAGTGAAAGAACAATTCAGACTCTTGAAGACATGCTCAGGGCATGTGTGATCGATTTTGGAAACGGATGGGATAAATATCTACCATTAGCAGAATTCTCGTATAATAACAGTTATCATGCGAGCATTAAAGCTGCACCATTCGAAGCACTGTATGGAAGGAAGTGTAGATCCCCTATATGTTGGAATGAAGTAGGAGATCGACAATTAACTGGTCCCGAGATCATACACGAAACGACTGAGAAGATAGTACAAATCAAGGAGAGATTTAAAATAGCCCGTAGTCGCCAAAAGAGCTACGCCGATGTCCGAAGGAAACCATTAGAGTTTCAGATTGGTGACATGGTTATGTTAAAGGTGTCACCTTGGAAAGGTGTAATACGTTTCGGTAAAAGGGGTAAACTGAACCCAAGGTATGTAGGCCCGTTTAAGATATTGGACCGGTAGCTTATCGACTCGAGTTACCGCAACAACTCGCTGGAGTACATAATACATTTCACGTATCAAACCTTAAGAAATGTCTTGCAAAGGAAGATCTCACCATTCCTCTTGAAGAAATCCAAGTCGACGAGAAACTACAATTCATAGAAGAACCAGTCGAAATCATGGACCGTGAAGTTAAACAACTCAAGCAGAGCAACATACCGATTGTTAAGGTTCGTTGGAATGCTCGAAGGGGTCCCGAGTTTACTTGGGAATGAGAGGATCAGATGAAACGAAAGTACCCACATTTGTTTCCCGAGAACGCAAAATAGGTACAATTTTAAAATTTCGGGACGAAATTTATTTAACGGGTAGGTACTGTAACGACCCAGATTTTTCCGATCATTTTATACCTATGAGATTAATATTTACATAAATTAAACCTTACCAACATGATAAGTGATCTAAATTGTTGAGATTTATGTTTTTAAAAAGAGTTTTACACAACGTTTGACCGTCCAATTTGACCGATGATATCACGAACTATATAACAAACGATAATTATACGTTTGTGTATATATATGTATTTATATATATTTAACATGATCTAAGAATGGTTTAACATCTTATTGTGTACTAATAACAATAAGTTATAAGTATACTTTGAGACTACTAACTTAAGTTTTCAAAATGATAACTATACGTAACGTTATTTGACATATATACCTTTAACCTATAATACTTATACAAGTATCGTATAAATATGTATTTAATCACTTTTAAAGGGCTTATATACATAAAACAATATAAGTATATTTACAAAAGATAGCTATATTTGAATTCTCGTTCCGTTTCCTCAAAATTTCTACATGTATACCTAGAGTATATGTACTCGTATCATACCCAGCTCCTATACGTATTTACTATTAGTATATACACATCACAATCACTTTATTAGTAGCTATGAGTCAGCCAATTTTGGATCTTAGCATGCATGATTAATCAATTTGGCATATTACAAGACTTTTGTACAATACTACAAATTTATACATCTTTTCACCACCATTTATACTCCATTCCAATTTCATTTTTACTACACATTTTCTCTAATCAAAAACACACTCTTAGGAACCTTAAGTGTTCTTCACAATCTCAGCAAATAACCATGAAGATCTAGCTTCAAAAACAAGCCTTAATCATCATAATAAATTCCTTACAAGAAAACTTCAATAATCCTTCCAAAAATACAAGTTTACTTCCAACCTTTTGATCCAACTCCACCACTCTTTTGGTTCTAAGATTTTTCTCATATTTTACAGTAACTTTGTCCAAGTAACTTGAGGTAGTAACCTTGTTCATAACCTTATTCGATTCATATTTATATAGCTATCTTATTTTGTGTTGTAAAATTTTAACAACAAGAACATAGTTTGAATGATTTCAAACTTGTTTGCAAACTAAATAGATCCTTCTAAATTAACTTTTAAAACACTTCAAGACCTGTAATATATCATAATGATATGCTAACTTAACAAGATATAACTTGGTTTTACAAAGAACATCTTAAAAACTGAATCTACGTCGTCGGAGTGCAACCGGGGGCTGTTTTGGGTTGGATAATTAAAAACCATCTTAAACTTTGAATTGGAAGTTCATGTTCTGGAAAAATGATATTTCTTATGAATATGTTAACACATAAAAATTTCATGTATTAACTCAAAGTGTAAGTATTTTTAGAAAAATGATCATTAAATGTTGTTTTTATGATGGAAAATGATCACTTTCATAAGTTTCACCAAAGTTTGACCTATAACCTGTGATTTTGAATACAACCTAAGGTATTTTCAGTTAATGTTCTTAAAATTTGACTCGATCCAAGGAAGTGGCAAGTTGAACCAACAAAAACGGAGTTGTAATGAAGAAACTACGACTAAAACAAGATCGGGTATCCGAAGCTAGTTTAGCTACGAAAATATTTGGAGAAAAATTAAATTAATCATATATTTCTAATTAATATGATATTTCATATATATTTACTTATGATTTGATTTTATATATTTCAGGACCACCCGTAAACAACACGAGAAGATTAATCATAAGACCTCATGATTGTACGCAACACGTCATTTGACAACACGGTACTTTATGTACGCAACACGTCACTTGACAACATGGTACCATGGGTCGAGATTAATTCTGATCAATACGAATACTATGGGGTCTTTATTTATTTTATTTAAGCAACTAATTGTGGACCACTAATATCGGACTGCTAACTACGGACTAAGAAAATATTAAAAGTATTAAAAGTGTGTGTGTGTATATATATATATATATATATATATATATATATATATATATATATATATAACGATTACTTAAAAAGAAAATATGTTGATATATTATATATATATATGGTTAGGTTCGTGATATCTATTGGTGTCATAACCCGTCCTTAACCATAAGAACGCGTTAGATAACGTATGATTTCATTGCGAGGTATTGACCTCTATATGAGACATTTTTGAAAGAAAACTGCATATATTATACATTACAAACCATAACCATTATTTTTGTTACAAGCTTTAGACAATAAAAAGAAGATTAACGTTTAGCGATAATCTTCGACTTACAAACTTTACAAATGATGACAACAACACGGTTTCTAGCATATTTTACAATACAACATCTCGGATATGCAGTTTTATTTTTGACACAAACATGCGTACGCAAGATCCTGGTTAGATCCAACATGATGCAGCGGAAGCTTTAGAAATCACCTGAGAATAGACATGTTTTAAAAAGGTCAACATAAAGTTGGTGAGATATAGGTTTAATGCCGGCAGCAATATATATATAGACCACAAGATTTCGTATATAAACAGTTTAATAAAAGTATTCTAAGTGGTTGAGCACTTGGTAACCATACTTAACATTTTCACGTCGCATATTCCCTTTAATATGAAATCTTACTACACCGTACCAAGTGTAGTCACAAAACGAAGTACTGTGCAACCGTTGAATACTGGTCGTCCAGTCCGGTTGGGGTTGTCAGGCCCGATAGATCTATCAACAGGATTCGCGTTTACAATACCGCTGTAAATATTAGTTACCAAGCTACAGGGAAGTATGCCAGTGGTACAACTCAACGTAGAACATATTTTTCAGTTACTTGTGTCCATATAGTAAAACATAAAATACATGTATTCTCATCCCGAAATATTTAGAGTTTAAAAGTGGGACTATATACTCACTCTTGTCTTGATGATATAAATAATTTGACTCGGTCTTCCGGTTGATATCACGGACCTATCCATATATAATATATCAATATGTTTTCATTTTAAACAAACGTTACATATATATATATATACTTGTTATACTTTTAATACTTTGAATATTTCCTTAGTCCGAAGTTAGCTGTCCGAGGTTAGCAATTCAATTTTTAATGGTTCATTTTTAGATGTTTAATATACCCGCAATAAATAAAACCCCCAACGAAATAAATAAAACCCCAACGTATATGTATTGGTCGAGATTAATCTTGACCCATGGTACCGGTGTTGTCAAATGACGTGTTGCGTACATAAAGTACCGGTGTTGTCAAATGACATGTTGCGTACAATCATGGGATCTTATGATTAATCTTCTCGTGTTGTTTGCGGGTGATCCTGAACCATATGAAATTGAATTATGAGTACATATATATAAAATATCATGTTATCTTAGAAGTATGTGATTTTATGTAAATTTTTCCAATGAATCCCGAAGTTGAAAATGTCTAGGATAGCCAATTTTGTTTCGGTCATAGTTTCTTCGTTACAAGTCCGTTTTCGTTGATTCAAATTGCCATCTTCTTGGATCGAGTTCTTCTTTAAGACTATGAACTGTAAATACCTTGGTTTGTATTCAAAATCATACGGCATAGGTGAAAGTTTAGTGAAACATATGAAGTTAAACATTTTGTTACAACAAAATCATTTAATAACCATTTTTCCAAAAATACTTATACTTTGAGAAACCAAGTTTTACCTTGTTAAATTAACATATAAATAAGTTATATTACATGTCTTGAAGTATTTTAAAAGTTAAGTTAGAAGGATCTATTTAGTTTGCAAACAAGTTTGAAAACATTCAAACTATGTTCTTGTTGTTAAACTTTTGTACCACAAAATAAGATAGCTATATATATATGAATCGAATAAGGTTATGAACATAGATTCTACCTCAAGTTCCTTGGATAAGTTTGCTGTAAAAGAGGAGTAAGAAGCTAGAATCAAAAGGGTGATAGAAGTGGATGAAAGTTTGGAAGTAAGTTGGTGTTCTTGGAAGGTTTTCTTGAAGTGTTTTTGTATGGTTTTCTTATGGTGTTTATGTAAGGTTTTTGAAGCTAGATCTTCTTGGTAAGTTACTGAATTGTTATGGAGTTCAAAGATGAAGAAAGAGTGTGTGTTTTTAGCTAGAGAATTGAAGTGAAAATGAATCAAAGTGAGGATACATGATGATCCTTTAAAAACGTGGCCAAGGAGTATCAAGACAAAATTTCAAGTGATAATTTTATGTATCTAGTCCTAATTGCTTCCAAGTTCAATTACCTAGCCCTCATGGCATGAATAATGGCTGGTTAGGTGGTGATTTTGATGTGTATTTACTATTAGTAAATACGTATAGGAGCTTGGTATGATACGAGTACAATTACTCTAGGTATACGTATAGAAATTTTGTGAAAAATGGAATGAGGATTCAAATATAGCTATCTTTTGTGAATACACTTATATGGTTTTATGTATTTAAGTCTTTAAAAGTGATTAAATACATTACTTATACAATATATGTATAAACATTATATGTCTTAAGTATTTATGTCAAATAACGTTACGTATAGTTATCGTTTTGAAAACTTAAGTTAGTAGTTTCAAAATACACATATAACTTGTTGTTATTAATATAAAATGAGGTATTAAAACATTCTTTAATCATGTTAAATATGTATATATACATATATATACACAAACGTATAATTATCACATATTGTATGGTTCGTGATATCATCGGTCAAACTAGACGGTCAAACGTTGTGTAAAACTCTTTTCGGAAATATAAGTCTCGACAATTTGGATTGCTTATCATGTTGGCAAGGTTTAATTTATGTAAATATTAATCTTATAAGTATAGTATGATCGAAAAAGTGCGGGTCGTTACAATTGGAGACCAAGTCGTGATAAATACCTTCAAGGCAAAAGTGAGTATATAGTCCCACTTTTAAACTCTAAATATTTCGGGATGAGAATACATGCATTTTATGATTTACGTTATGGACACAAGTGATTAAAAATATATATTCTACGTTGAGTTGTACCACTGGCATACTTCCCTGTAACTTGGTAACTATTATTTACAAGAGGTATTGTAAACGCGAATCCTGTTGATAGATCTATCGGGCCTGACAACCCCAACCGGACTGGACGACCAGTATTCAATGGTTGCACAGTACTTCATTTCGGTAACTACACTTGGTACAGTGTAGTAAGATTTCATAATAAAGGGAATATGCGACGTTGATTAAATGTTAAGTATGGTTATCAAGTGCTCAACAACTTAGAATATTTTTATTAAAACGTTTATATATGAAATCTTGTGGTCTATATTTATAACGCTGCCGGCATTAAACCTATATCTCACCAACTTTATGTTGACGTTTTAAGCATGTTTATTCTCAGGTGATAACTAAAAGCTTCCGCTGCAACATGTTGAATTTAAGCAAGATCTTGAGTATGCATATTTGTGTCAAAAATAAAACTGCATATCGGAGGATTTGTAATGTAAAATATGTTGGAAGTCATATTGTTATTATCACATGTAAAGTTGTAAGTCTAAGATTATCGCTAAACGATAATCATTATTAAGTTGTTTAAACCTTGTATTTGTAATAAAAGTTATGGTTTGTATTGTAAAAACGAATGCAGTTTTTGAAAAATGTCGCATATAGAGGTCAATACCTCGCGATGAAATCATATGTTATTGTAATCGTCCTTATGGTTAAGGTCGGGTTATGACACCCTGATCACTGCTTTCCTCCCACTTTCTTTTTCCCTGTTTCATTATGGCCTCCTCGGCCGCTTCTTTCTTTATCCTTCCTGTAATTTGGCCTATCAATTTGTGGGCTATACGGCTCGCTTTCTGCATTGTTGCGGGAACGTTAGCACCTACATGCTCTTGGATTCGTTCCGGCAACCCTTTTATGAATGCTTCAATTTTTGCTTCTTCGTCCTCAAATGCTCCAGGACACATTAAAGCCAGTTAATTGAAACATCGCTCGTAGGTAGTAACATCTAACCCTTGGGTTGTCAGTGCTTTAAGCTCTGTCTTGAGCTTGTTGATTTCGGTTCTGGGACGGTACTCTTCCGTCATCATGTGCTTGAAAGCGGACCATGGAAGTGCGTAGGCGGTATTCTGTCCTACGTAATCCATGTAGGTATTCCACTATGTCAAAGCAGTACCCCTGAAAGTATGTGTGACATATTGAACTTTATCCTCTTCTGCGCAGTTGCTGATTGCGAACACGGCTTCAACCTTCTCTGTCCACCGCTTTAGTCCAACGGGTCCTTCAGTTCCTTCAAACTCATTGGGTTTGCAGGCCATAAAAGCTTTGTAGGAACATCCTACCCGGTTGCCATTGTTTCCTCCACTGCTGAAACCTGATTGGTTATTGTTGTTCATTGCATTCACCACTGCAGCCATATTTGCAGCGAAAGCTTGAAGTTCTTCTGTGTTCAATTGTTGTTGTCTAGTAGCTGGAGGAGCCATTTTCTTCAAAAATAGCCGACTGAGTTAATCATATAGAATTTTAGAAGTAGCCAAAAAGTATTTTGTAGCTTAATATGAACTTATTATTATAACAGCTTTTTCTTCATATTAGCGTTTTATAACTATAATAATGTTCATACTTAGCAGCTAACACATAAATTAATTGCTAAAATTCTAATATGAAAAACTATTGTAAATTATTACGTTACTACGTAATAATAAGTTGTAATAATAATAATAAACATTCCATGCTTATTCTTATTATTATACAATCATAAGAAAAATTACATTGCGGATTTTCTTACAAACTTAAACACACAATATAATACATATTATACAATGCATGGAATACAGGATAGCTGCCGATGGTTCAAGAACGGCGAGATTTCTTAGATGTTGACGTTGTTTCTTTCTCAGCCAAGCGTTTGGATTTTCGTTTGGATAGTTCTTTTTCCAATTCCTCCCAATTGGTTCTTTCGGCTAATTGTTTGGGGGCAAAACCGACAGTCGTTATACGAGCGGTCATTTTATAAACTGGTCTCTTAGGTGGTTCAGGTGGATGATCACAAACATTTTGGGTCATAATAGGTTCATCGGGTTTGGGATTGTGTATAACAGCTAAAGATTTTCCCAAATCACGTCGTGGTTCGATAATTTCCACAACTTCTTCAGGATCCTCTTCTTCGGGTTCCTCTTCAGGATTTTCTTCTGGATCCTCTTCTGGAACCTCTACTGGCAATTGTGAATCTTCCCAATTTTCCCAACAATTTTCCACTTTAATGGTAGCACCAAAAGTTAACTTTTTCGTTGGTTCATAAGTCGTACGCTTTGACTCAGCCTCCGAATCACTTGATAAGTAAATGAAATCTGAATCACTAGAGATGCTTATATGATCGGATGAAGTCATCTATCATATAATAGCAGGCACGTTAAGAGAATGATATATCTTATAATATTTATATGTTAATAATCTTATGTTTCCAACAATTATATTAAGCAATCATTTTTAAAATAATTAAAGTCCAGACTCACTAATGCATCAAAAATCAGTTAGACACACTAATGAAAAATTTTCTGATTCTCTAAGACCAACGCTCGGATACCAACTGAAATGCCCCGTTCATATTAATTATAAACGTTTCATATTAATTGGTTTCTTTGCGAGGTTTTGACCTCTATTTGAGACGTTTTTCAAATCTTGCATTCGTTTTTAAAAACAATCATAACCTTTATTATTGAATAAAGTTCTTAATGACATAATTTAGATTGTCTATCAAAGACAATCTCCTCAAATGAATAAGTTTTTACACAACCCATTACAATATGATCAAATATATTACAACAAATACTCCGAATGCAAGTTTAAACAATATAAACAATTATGCCGACTCAAAATCTTGACCTTGGGTTGGCATACGATAGCAGAAGCGTTTTTAATATTCATCTGAGAATAAACATGCTTAAAACGTCAACAAAAAATGTCGGTGAGTCATAGGTTTAATTTCTATATAATAATCATAACATTTAATAAGCACAAGATTTCATTTAATCAAATGTGCAGGATCATTACAACTGCAAAAATCATTCATACGATGAGTCGCCTGGTAACCGACCTTAACATAGAGCGCTTAAGATATCTGGCATCATACATTCCACTATTCAAATGTATGACAAGAACCCTTCGAAGTACTAAAGCATTTCCACTATTCGAAAATGGGGGTGGTTGGTGCCCGTAGATCTACCTTTAGGATTCGGGTCAATTAGTGTTTTTCACTAATTCTTAGGTTACCAAGTATAATAATAATAAGTACAGATATCCGGTATAACAAAACAGTCGTAGAATGTAGTTTCATGAACTTGTGCTTATTTTGTAAAACATTTATAAATTTGCATGTATTCTCATCCCAAAATAATTTAGATAGTAAAAATGGAACTATAACTCACTTTCACAGATTACTAATTCGTCGAGAATTAGACTTAGCCATGGGTTGATTTATGAACCTATAACAATATATACATATATTAAAATATGATCGAAATATATTCACAATATTTTCTTTATTACGTGTTGATGATTTTAGTTGTCCAGTTAGCAGTCCAATGTTAGTAGTCCATAATTTGTCGTACATGAATAACTTAATATATATATCTTGAATCAATCCACGACCTAGTGTATACATATCTCAGTATTGATCACAACTCAAACTATATATATATTTTGGAATCAACCTCAACCCTGTATAGCTAACTCCAACATTTGCATATAGAGTGTCTATGGTTGTTCCGCAATAAATATATATATATATATATATATAGATGGGTCGACATGATAGGTCGAAACATTGTATACGTGTCTATGGTATCTCAAGATTACATAATATACAATATAAGTTGATTAAGTTATGGTTGGAATAGATTTCTTACAAATTTTCACGTAGCTAAAATGAGTAGTTTTTACCAATTTTATTTTACCCGTCATTTCTTCGTTTCAAATCCATTTTGAGTGATTTAAGCGGCTACAGTTTCATATTGAACTTAAATTTATGAAACTAAATAGAAAAAGTATAGGTTTATAGTCAGAAATATGAGTTACAAGTCATTTTTGAAAGAGGGAGTCATTTTCGTCGAAAGAACGACATCTTGATGACTATTTTGAAAAACATACTTTCACTTTGAGTTTAACCATGATTTTTGGATATAGTTTTATATTCATAATAAAAATCATTTTCCCTGAAGTATAGCTTTTAAATCAAAGTTTTTCATAGTTTTTAATTATCCAAACCAAAACAGCCCCCGGTTGTACTACGACGGCGTATATCCGGTTTTACGGTGTTCTTCGTGTTTACAGGTTTTAAATCATTAAGTTAGCATATCATATAGATATAGAACATGTGTTTAATTAATTTTAAAAGTTAAGTTAGAAGGATTAACTTTGTTTGCGAACAAGTTTAGAATTAACTAAACTATGTTCTAGTGATTACAAGTTTAGCTCTTCGAATAAGATAGTTTTATATGGATGAATCGAATGATGTTATGAACATCATTACTACCTCAAGTTTTCTGGATAAACCTACTGGAAATGAGAAAAATAGATCTAGCTTCTAAGGATCCTTGAATGGCTTGAAAGTTCTTGAAGTAGAATCTTGACACGAAAACAAGTTCAAGTAAGATTTCCACTTGAAATAAGATTGTTATAGTTATAGAAATTGAATCAAAGTTTGAATATAAATATTACCTTGAATAAGAAAGATAACCTACTGTAAATAACAAAGGTTTCTTGATCTTAGATGATGAGTTGGAATGGATTAGAAAGCTTGGAAGTAGTCATGAAGACTTGATATGATTCTTGAAGTGTTCTTGAAAGATGGTTGTTTTTATGATGATTAAAGCTTGTAATTGAAGCTAAAAGATGGTGAAAATGCTTGGAGATGATCAAGTATGATGTTAGGAGTATTTTAAGAGAGAAATTGGAGTGTAAGTATGAGAAAATGGAGTGAAGAAATGGTGTGCATTCATGAATACGTTTTTTACATTTTATAAAGAAAAAAAGATACTTAAGTTTGTTTTCTTGCTAAATAATTCATGCAAGTTGACAAATGATGGTTCCCACATGATCCTTAATCATTTAAGTCTGCTAAGGAGCAGATTTTTATTAGTATAGATGAATAGTAAATACATCTAGAAGCTGCGTATTATACGAGTACAATACCATACATGTACGAGTAGAATTTTTGATGAAAATGAATGAGAATGTAATTGTAAGCATTTTTGTTAACTAGAAGTACTTTGATATGTGTCTTGAAGTCTTTCAAAAGTGTATAAATACATCATAATACATTACATGTATATATATTTAACTGAGTCGTTAAGTCATCGTTAGTCGTTACATGTAAGTGTTGTTTCGAAACCTTTAGGTTAACGATCTTGTTAAATATAATTGACCCATTGTTATTACACTTAAATAAGATGTTAAATTGTTATGTTAACATGTTAACATGGTGTATTATCATATCTAATATCATATATATATATATATATATATATATATATATATATATATATATATATATATATATATATATATATATATATATATATATATATATATATATATATATATATATATATGTGTGTGTGTTAAATACTATTACAAGGATAATCGTTACATATATGTATATTGTTTCGAAGTCTTTAAGTTAGTAGTCTCATCTTATATATATATAACTCATTGTTATTATACTTAATGAGATACTTAAATATCATTTAATCAAATCATAAATATATATATCCAAATATATATTCCTTTAATTAATTATTACGATATATGACGTTCGTGAATCATCAGACAGACTGGGTGTCCAAACGTTTGTATAAAATTCATTCCAAATAACCAAGTCTTAATGAGTTTAATTGCTTAACATGTTGGAAACATTTAATTATGTAAATATTAATCTTATATATATTAGCGAAAAAATTCGGGTCGTTACAGCGTTGGGAACGAGGGAAGAGTGTAAAGTGGAGTGAACTTAGCACCCTGCCTTAGAGATTTACATCAAGATTTAGTAGTTTATTTCGGTTTAGTAGTACTTTTGAATAAGTTTGTCAACTTTGGTGTTTTGACTATTTTTTGAATTTGAATAAGAATAATGCTCATTTATCTTTTAAGTTACCTTTATTTATACATTTTGAAATTCGTAAGATCAGGGTATTTACAGATTTTATCAGAGCTTAGGTTCCCTCTTGTAGAAACTTACGTCCTAAGTTATGGCCTGTGAGATTTGGGTAGACTTTGTGTTAGGATTTTCTTTCCGCATTAATAATATGTTTCCACTTCTCATATTCTCTTGTCTTCTTCTTACTAATCGTAACCGTTTTATCCTCATCTCGTTCATAGATGGCACCAAAAAGAAAGGGGATGTCTGAAGAGGAGGTAGAAAACAAGATTAACCAAACAATCACGAATTTTTTACCCAACATTGTAGCTCAAACTATTGACGCTATGCGTAAGCAAGGTGGCGAGACTTTTAAGCATGAAGATAAAGATGAGGATGAGTATGTGGAGATGAAAGCGGTAACGGGGATGCTATTCATGTTTGGCTAGGACGGTTTCAAAAACAGCGTCCTTTGTCATTCAGCACTGCTAGTACTCCTGTTGAAGCTGAGAATTAGATCACTCACATTGAGAAGTTATATCGAGTGCTTGGTTGTGAAGAGAGATTTTGGGTTCCATTGGCTGTTTATAAACTAGAAGGGGATGCTAAGAGTTGGTGGATCGCTTTGAGACAAGCGAAAGGAGGTATCGATTATGAGGATTCGTTAGATTCGGTTGATTTCAAGGAGTTTTTTTTCCGTCAGTACTTTTCTGAGGCGGAGAAAGTGGCTGTGATTCTGGAGTATGCGAATATTAAGAAAGGGAGTGATGAGTCTATTAATGATTTCACTAAGAAGTTTTTGAGGCTTGTGGCATAGATTGGGGCTGCTGCTGGGTCTTTCAAGGACCAAGCCCGTAAGTACAAATGGGCTGTTCATGGGCGTTACCGCTCTAAAATGATTAATTTGAAATGTTTTGATGTCGCTGAGGCAGCCGATTATGCTCGGATTTTGGAGATGGAATGTGCCGAGTATTTGACTACTAAAAATGATGATGGTAAAAATAAGAGGGTTAAGAATGTACAACCACTACGATCTGTGCCGCCACCGACTACCAAACAGGGTCAACAATCTGGGAACCAAGGGTATCATGGTAATAATTGGAATAATAGAGGAAATCAGTTAAGGATTGACAACGGGCCAAATAATAATAACCGTGGTCAATTACAAGTGTACCGTCCCCAAGGGCAACAACGGGGTAATGAAAATGGTGGTGTTAATGCCAATGCACCTTGTGGGACTTGTGGAAAGAATCATCCGGGAAGAGTTTGTTATCGTAGTGCGGGTTCATGTTTTACTTGTGGAGAGGTTGGTCACTTATCTAAGGATTGCACGAATCCTAGACCTGGGTTTGTTCCGAGAATTCCTCCTCCAGCTCCTGGTGGACGCGTCTTTGCCATGACTACTGCTCAGGCTGCTGACACAACAGGTATATTCCGATCCCTTTTCATTTTAAAAATATTTCCTTTGAGTTATTTGTTCATACATTCTTGATATGATTAGGTACTATTACTGGTCATGTATTTGTACACCATCGTGCCCTCTTCGTTCTGTTTGATCCTGGCTCTACGCACTCGATTGTGTCTGTTAAGAGCTCGAAATATTTGAAAGTGTCTCCAACTTAGTTGTCTACTCCGTTTACAATCTCTACCCCAATGGGTAGTATTGAAATTATAGATCGTGTGTATCAAAACTGCCGTTTGGAATTCAATGACTGCATGTTTCTCGCAAATCTCTTTCCTATGACCATGCATGACTTTGACATTATTCTTGGCATGGATTGGTTATCTCGCCATCACGGACTATCAATTGCTATTCTAAGAGGATTTTGTTTGGAAATCATTCTATACCCGATTGTATCTTTAATGGTGATCTTCCTGAAAAATCTATTAAGGTTATCTCAGCGCTTAAGGCGAAAAAAGCTCATTTCACATGGTTGTGTTGGTTATTTAGCTTCGATTCAGAATTTATCTATCGAGAGTCCTTCACTTAAAAATATTGATGTTGTTCGATAGTTTCCCGATGTATTTCCTGACGAATTGCAAGGTTTGCCTCCAGTTCGTGAAGTTGAATTTTTGATTGATTTGATTCCTGGTTCTCAACCGATATCAAAAGCTCCTTATCTTATGGCACCACTCGAGTTGCAAGAACTCAAGGAGCAATTGCAAGAATTGATAAATTGTGGATTTATTCGACCAAGTGTGTCACCTTGGGGTGCGCCAGTTCTGTTTGTCAAGAAGAAGTATGGTAGCATGAGACTTTGCATTGATTATCGCGAGTTAAATCGTATTACTATCCGAAACCGTTATCCGCTTACGTGTATTGATGATTTGTTTGATCAACTTCAAGGTTCGAAGTATTTTTCTAAAATTGATCTTAGGTCTGGGTATCATCAACTGCGTATTAAAGAAGAAGATATCTCTAAGACTGCTTTTCCCACTCGTTATGGGCACTATGTGTTTTTAGTGATGCCGTTTGGATTAACTAATGCTCCTGCGGTATTCATGGATTTAATGAACCGGGTGTTCCATGAGTATTTGGATAAGTTTGTGATCGTATTCATTGACGATATTTTGCTATTCTCAAAGAGTAAAGAGGAGCATGAGAATCATCTTCGTGTTGTACTTGAAACCCTCCGAAGTAAGAAATTGTTTGCAAAGTTCTCTAAATGCGAATTCTGGTTGCAACTAGTTGCCTTTCTGGGACATGTTGTATCGGCTGAGGGTATAATGATGGATCCAGCGAAAATAGAGGCTATTACAAATTAGTCAAGACCTACTTCTGTTGTTGAGGTTCGAAGTTTTCTTGGTTTAGCTGGTTATTATCGAAGATTTGTTGAAGGCTTTTCAACGATTGCTTTGCCGCTTACCAAGTTGTTGAGGAAAGGGGAAAAATTTGTGTGGACCGATGAACGACAAAAAAGTTTCGATGAGTTAAAGAAAAGACTTGTATCCGCTCCTATTCTTGCATTACCATCAGGAAGTGGGGGTTTTCAAATCTATAGTGACGCTTCTAAGCATGGTTTGGGTTGTGTTTTGATGCAACATGGTAAGGTAATTGCTTATGCCTCGAGGCAGTTGAAACCTTATGAGGTTAATTACCCTACTCATGATTTGGAGTTAGCTGCTATGATTTTTGCGTTGAAAATATGGAGGCATTATCTTTATGGAGAAACTTGTGATATTTTCACTGATCACAAGAGTCTTAAATACATATTCACGCAAAAAGAGATAAATATGAGACAACGAAGGTGGCTTGAGTTATTGAAGGATTATGATACCAACATTCAATACCATCCGGGTAAAGCGAATGTGGTAGCCGACGCTTTGAGTAGAAAGACATTTGGTAGTATCTCATGTTTAGTTACTCACATTCGAGAATTCGAAAGACTTGATATGGGATTGAGTAAAAGAGGAGTATCTAGTATGTTGGCAAATTTAAAACTCGAGTCCGATTTAATTTCAAAAATAAAAGAGGCTCAACTGGATGATGGGGATTTGTGGACAGTGTTTCAAAATTTGGAAGAGGGTAAAGTGAAAGAGTTCAGAGAAGATGATGATGGGGTTATTTTGTGTGGGAATCGATTGTGTGTTCCTAATGATGATGCTATTCGTGAGGCTCTATTGTCTGAGGCTCACAGCTCACCTTTTTCTGTACATCCTGGTTTGACCAAAATGTATCAGGATTTAAAGCAGCACTTTTGGTGGAGTGGCATGAAGAAAGACGTTGCTAGATATGTTGGGAAGTGCCTTACTTGTTGATAATGCTAAAAACGAACATACATTTCATAGCATTATTCCCCAAGAAAGACAAGCTTTTAGTTGCAATTGTTCTATTTAAAAGTGATATTCGTTTAAATAATAAAAGGTGAAGACAAAAGACAGATTCGACGAATTGAAGACGCAAACGACCAAAAAGCTCAAAAGTTCAAAATACAATCAAAGAGGTTCCAATTATTGATAAGAAACGTCTTGAAATTACAAGAGTACAAGATTCAAAACGCAAAGTATAAGATATTAAATTGTACGCAAGGACGTTCGAAAATCCGGAACCGGGACCAGAGTCAACTCTCAACGCTCGACGCAACGGACTAAAAATTACAAGTTAACTATGTATATAAATATAATATAATATATAATTAATTATATAAATTATATATATATTATATTTATATAATAAACCGTCGGTAAACAAAGAGCCAAAATGGAGTGAGCTGTAATTACAAACTACGCAACTCGCGGAGTTTGAAGAGCAAAAAGGGCGCGAGTCGCGGAGCTCACCTGGACTCAATTCCCTATAAAAGCAAACGCAGTTTGATCGCAAAAACCATAATATATATCAATCTCTCTATCTATATACGTAATATTTATATTTTAATTTTAATTTTAATTTTAATTCTAATAATAAGGGTATGTTAGCGAATGTTGTAAGGGTGTAAGTCGAAATTCTGTCCGTGTAACGCTATGCTATTTTTAATCATTGTAAGTTATGTTCAACCTTTTTAATTTAATGTCTCGTAGCTAAGTTATTATTATGCTTATTTAATCTGAAGTAATCATGATGTTGGGCTAAAAATATTAAAATTGGGTAATTGGACCTTGTACCATAATTGGGGTTTGGATAAAAGAACGACACTTGTGGAAATTAGACTATGGGCTATTAATGGGTTTTATATTAACTAAACAATACCTTGTTAATTTAATATACAAACTTATAATTTGACGTATTTATATATAACCACATACGCTTGACTGGGTACGGTGGGCGGGATATCTATAAATACCAATAATTATTCATTTTACCGGACAGGGAACTGGATTAATAGTTAATAGACTTGTTGAAACAGGGGTGAATTACATTCAAGGGTAATTGGTGTAATTGTTAACAAAGTAGTAAAACCTTGGTTTACACGCAGTCGATAACCTGGTGTATTCATTAAACAAAGTATTAAAACCTTGTTACAATTCGAATCCCCAATTAGTTGGAATATGTCATAACCCGTCCTTAACCATAAGAACATGTTAGATAACGTATGATTTCATTGCGAGGTATTGACCTCTATATGCGACATTTTTAAAAAGGAAAACTGCATATATTATACATTACAAACCAAACCATTATTTTTGTTACAAGCTTTAGACAATAAAAAGATGATTATCGTTTAACGATAATCTTCGACTTACAAACTTTACAAATGATAATAACAACACGATTTCTAGCATATTTTACAACACACGTCCTCGGATATGCAGTTTTATTTTTGACACAAATATGAGTACGCATGATCCTGCTTAGATTCAACATAATGCAGCGGAAGCTTTAATTATCACCTGAGAATAAACATGTTTAAAAACGTCAACATAAAGTTGGTGAGATATAGGTTTAGTGCGCAGCAATATATATATATAGACCACAAGATTTCGTATATAAACATTTCAATAAAAATATTCTAAGTGGTTGAGCACTTGGTAACCATACTTAACATTTTCACGTCGCATATTCCCTTTAATATGAAATCTTACTACACCGTACCAAGTGTAGTCACAAAACGAAGTACTGTGCAACCGTTGAATACTGGTCGTCCAGTCCGGTTGGGGTTGTCAGGCCCGATAGATCTATCAACAGGATTCGCGTTTACAATACCGCTGTAAATATTAGTTACCAAGCTACAGGGAAGTATGCCAGTGGTACAACTCAACGTAGAACATATTTTTCAGTTACTTGTGTCCATATTGTAAAACATAAAATACATGTATTCTCATCCCGAAATATTTAGAGTTTAAAAGTGGGACTATATACTCACTCTTGTCTTGATGATATATATATTTTGACTCGGTCTTCCGGTTGATATCACGAACCTATCCATATATAATATATCAATACCTTTTCTTTTTAAACAAACGTCACATATATATACTTGTTATACTTTAATACTTTGAATAATTCCTTAGTCCGTAGTTAGCAGTTCGTTGTTAGTAATTCAATTTTAATGGTTCATTTTTAGATGTTTAATATACCCGCAATGAAATAAATAAAACCCCCAACGAAATAAATAAAACCCCATCGTATATGTAATGGTCGAGATTAATCTTGACCCATGGTACCGGTGTTGTCAAATGACGTGTTGCGTACATAAAGTACCGGTGTTGTCAAATGACGTGTTGCGTACAATCATGGGATCTTATGATTAATCTTCTCGTGTTGTTTACGGGTGATCCTGAACCATATAAAATTGAATTATAAGTACATATATATAAAATATCATGTTAACTTAAAAAGATGTGATTTATTTAATTTTTTCCCAATTATTTTCGTGGCTAAACTAGTCTTGGATATCCGATTTTGTTTCGGTCATAGTTTCTTCGTTACAACTCCGTTTTCGTTGATTCAACTTGCCATCTCCTTGGATCGAGTCCCTCTTTAAGACTATGAACTGTAAATACCTTAGTTTGTATTCAAAATCACACGGCATAGGTCAAACTTTAGTGAAACTTATGAAGTTAATCATTTTCCATCATGTAAACAACCTCAAATGATTATTTTTCTAAAAATACTTATACTTTGAGTTAAATCATGAAATTTTTATGTGTTATCATATTCATAGTAAAAATCATTTTTACAGAAAATAAACCTCCAATTCAAAGTTTAAGATGGTTTTTAATTATCCAACCCAAAACAGCCCCCGGTTGCACTCCGACGTCATAAAAACAGTTTTTAAGGTGTTCTTTGAAAAACCAAGTTATACCTTGTTAAATTAGCATATTTTTAAGTTATATTACAGGTCTTGAAGTATTTTAAAAGTTAAGTTAGAAGGATCTATTTAGTTTGCGAACAAGTTTGAAATCATTCAAACTATGTTCTAGTTTATAAACTCTTATATATATATAGCTATAAATATATGAATTGAAAAAGAGTTGAAGTAGAGTTTTTACCTCAAGTTTAAAATGTAAAGTTGCTGGAAAGAAGTAGTAAAATAAAAGTTGAGAGAGTTCTTGCAAGTGTGTGTGAAAATTGGAAGTAAAATTTGGAAAATGAATGTGTAAAAATGAGTTAGAAATGGTGCTTATTTATAGGCTTGAAAATTTGGTTTTTAGTGAAAATATCTAAGATAAGTTAAAATTTATTATGTCATGAATGACATATTATTCCAATAATTGAAGATTTCTATTGGTATATACCAATAGTAAATACTTCTAGAAGCTGTGTATAGTACCCTAGATATACGTATAGGATTATTGAGGAAACGGAACGAGAATTCAAATATAACTATCTTTTGTAAATATACTTATATTGTTTTATGTATAAAAGCCCTTTAAAAATGATTAAATACATTACTTATACGATATATGTATAAACATTATAAATCATCAGTATTTATGTCAAATAACGTTACGTAGGTTATTGTTTTGAAAACTTAAGTTAGTAGTTTCAAAATATACTTATGACTTTTTGTTATTAATACAAAATGAGATATTAAAACATCCTTAGATCATGTTAAATATGTATGTATAATTATCATATATTGTATAGTTCGTGATATCATCGGTCAAACTAGACGGTCAAACGTTGTGTAAAACTCTTTTCAAAAACATAAGTCTCAACAATTTGGATTGCTTATCATGTTGGTAAGGTTTAATTTATGTAAATATTAATCTCATAAGTATAGAACGATCGGAAAAGTGCGGGTCGTTACAGTACCTACCCGTTAAATAAATTTCGTCCCGAAATTTTAAAATTGTACCTATTTTGCGTCATCGAGAAACAAGTGTGGATACTTTTGTTTCATCTGATCCTCTCGTTCCCAAGTAAACTCAGGACCTCTTCGAGCATTCCAACGAACCTTAACGATCGGTATGTTGCTCTGCTTGAGCCATTTAACTTCACGATCCACGATTTCGATTGGTTCTTCGATGAATTGTAGTTTCTCGTCGACATGGATTTCTTCAAGAGGAATGGTGAGGTCTTCCTTTGCAAGACACTTCTTAAGGTTTGAGACGTGAAAGGTATTATGTACTCCGGCGAGTTGTTGTGGTAACTCGAGTCGATAAGCTACCGGTCCAATGCGTTCGATAATCTTGAACGGGCCTACATACCTTGGGTTTAGTTTACCCCTTTTTCCAAAACGTATTACACCTTTCCAAGGTGACACCTTTAACATAACCATGTCACCGATCTGAAACTCTAATGGTTTCCTTCGAACATCGGCGTAGCTCTTTTGGCGACTACGGGCTGTTTTCAATCTCTCCTTGATTTGTACTATCTTCTCAGTCGTTTCGTGTATGATCTCGGGACCAGTTAATTGTCGATCTCCTACTTCATTCCAACAGATAGGAGATCTACACTTCCTTCCATACAATGCTTCGAATGGTGCAGCTTTAATGCTTGCATGATAACTATTATTATACGAAAATTCTGCTAACGGTAGATACTTATCCCATCCGTTTCCAAAATCGATCACACATGCCCTGAGCATGTCTTCAAGAGTCTGAATCGTTCTTTCACTCTGCCCGTCGGTTTGCGGATGATATGCGGTACTCATATCTAAACGAGTTCCTAGTGCCTCCTGCAGTGATTGCCAGAACTTTGAGGTAAATCTACTATCACGATCGGATATAATGGAAATAGGTATTCCATGCCTTGAAACAATTTCCTTTATATACAATCGTAATAGTTTCTCCATTCTATCCGTTTCCTTTATAGGCAAGAAATGGGCAGATTTGGTAAGACGATCAACAATCACCCAAATGGTGTCGTATCCCCAGGCAGTCTTTGGTAACTTCGTGATGAAATCCATGGTAATACCATCCCATTTCCATTCTGGGATTTCTGGTTGTTGAAGTAACCCTGATGGTTTCTGGTGTTCTGCCTTGACCTTGGAACAAGTTAAACACTCCCCAACATATGTTGCAACGTCTGTCTTTAAGTTAGGCCACCAATAATGTGTCTTAAGATCTTGGTACATCTTTCCAACTCCAGGATGTATCGAGTATCTTGTCTTATGTGCCTCATTTAATATCAACTTCCTTAATCCACCCAACTTCGGTACCCAAATATGATTTGCAAAATATCGAATTCCATCTTCCCGCATAACGAGTTGCTTCTCATACTTCTTCATTATTTCATTTCCTATATTTTCTTTAGTAAGTGCTTCTCGTTGAACTTCTTTGATTTGTGAGTTGAGATTCATGCGAATTTTTATGTTCATCGCTCGTACTCGAATTGGTTCTCGTTCCTTTCTGCTTAGTGCGTCAGCCACCACATTCGCTTTCCCGGGATGATAACGAATTTCACAATCATAGTCGTTTATTAACTCGACCCACCTACGTTGCCTCATGTTCAGCTGTTTCTGATCAAAAATATGTTGAAGACTTTTATGATCAGTAAACACAGTGCATCTAACCCCATATAAGTAGTGTCTCCATATCTTTAACGCAAACACGACTGCTCCCAGTTCTAGATCATGCGTCGTATAATTCCGCTCGTGAATCTTCAATTGTCGGGATGCGTATGCAATAACTTTCTTTCGTTGCATAAGAACGCAACCAAAACCTTGTCGCGAAGCGTCACAATATATTTCAAAATCATCGTTCCCTTCTGGTAACGATAAAATAGGCGCCGTAGTCAACTTCTTTTTCAGTAACTGAAATGCACTCTCCTGCTCAGAAGTCCATTCATATTTCTTCCCTTTTTGCGTTAACGCTGTCAACGGCTTAGCTATTCGGGAAAAATCTTGAATAAACCTTCTATAATAACCGGCTAAACCCAAAAATTGGCGTATCTGCATTGGTGTTTTAGGAGTCTCCCATTTTTCAATAGCTTCAGTTTTTGCTGGATCAACCTGAATTCCTTCGCTATTAACAACGTGACCAAGAAATTGCACTTCTTTCAACCAGAAAGCACACTTAGAAAATTTAGCATACAGTTGTTCTTTTCTCAACAACTCCAGTATCAACCTTAAATGCTCTTCATGCTCTTGCTCACTCTTGGAATAGATAAGAATATCATCAATGAAAACGATAACAAACTTATCTAAATACGGACTACAAACTCGATTCATGAGGTCCATGAATACAGCTGGCGCATTCGTCAATCCAAACGGCATAACCAAAAATTCATAATGACCATAACGTGTCCGAAAAGCAGTTTTCGGAATATCCTCTTCTTTGACGCGTAGTTGATGATAGCCCGATCTTAAGTCGATTTTTGAATAAACACATGATCCTTGCAATTGATCAAATAAGTCATCAATTCTCGGTAGTGGATACCGATTCTTGATAGTTAACTTATTTAATTCACGATAGTCTATACACATCCTAAAAGATCCATCTTTCTTCTTAACAAACAAAATTGGAGCTCCCCACGGTGAAGTACTCGGTCGTATGAATCCACGGTCCAGTAATTCTTTTAACTGACTTTGAAGTTCTTTTAACTCGGACGGTGCAAGTCTATATGGAGCACGAGCCACTGGTGCAGCTCCTGGTACTAAATCTATTTGAAATTCTACCGATCTAAATGGAGGTAATCCCGGCAATTCTTCCGGAAAAACTTCAGGAAAATCTCTTGCCACAGGCACGTCGTTGATGCACTTTTCTTTCTTTTCGATTTTATTAACATGTGCTAAAATAGCGTAACATCCTTTTTCTAAACACTTCTTGGCTTTCAAACAGCTAATGAGTTTTAGCTTTGAATTACCCTTCTCTCCATAAATCATCACCGGTATTTTATCCTTACCAGGAATACGAATTGCCTTCTTAGCACAAACAACTTCCGCTCCTATTTTGGACATCCAGTCCATGCCGACTATTACATCAAAACCTCCCAATTCTACGGGTATTAAGTCGATTTTAAACGTTTCTCCGGCTAAATTTATTTCACAATCACGACAAATTTTATCGGCTTCAATTAGTTTACCATTAGCTAACTCAATCAAGTACTTAGCATCTAAAGGTAATGATGAACAATTCAATTTAGTGTAAAAATTTCTACACACATAACTTCTATCGGCGCCTGTATCAAATAAAATAGATGCTGATAAGTTATTAATGGTAAACGTACCCGTAACAAGCTCCGGGTCTTCTCGTGCCTCTCTAGCATTAATAACAAACACTCTTCCACGTGCAGGTCCGCCATTCTGATTCGGGCACTGGCTCTTATAATGACCTTGTTTTCCACACCCAAAACAAGTAATGTTAGCCAAAGCAGTTCTATTTGCGTTGGTGGCAGGAGTCTTGTTACCATTTGCATTTGTAACGAGAGCCTTACAATCTTCAGCAAGATGTCCCTGTCGATTGCATTTGGTGCACAACACACTACAGTAACCAAAGTGATGTTTGTGGCAACGGTTGCATAAAGGACTTTGTCCTTTATAACCAAAACCTGAACCGCTACTCGCACCTTTTGTGGTTTCTTGTTTCTTATAAGGTTGTTGTTGGTTACCTCGATCATAACTTCCATTCCACTTTTTCTTGTTTCCCAATACCTTCACCTCAGTATTGAATGCTTTCTTGTCCAAAATGACCTGATCCATTAGCTCGTTCGCCATGGTTATAGCTTCATGAATTGTCTTAGGTTTCGATGCTGTAACATTTGCCTTGACCTTTTTGGGCAAACCAGCTTTGTACATTTCAATCTTCCGTTCTTCGGTTGGAACCAATTCAGGACATAGCAAAACTAATTCCATGAATCGCTGGTTGTAGTTGGTGATTTCAGTACCAACCACCTTCAAACTTCGTAACTCATCTTCTAACTTAATAACCTCATTCCTTGGACAATACTCGGTGATTATCATTGCTTTGAATTCTTCCCATGGAGTATCATAAGCTACATCTCCTCCTACCGCCTTCACATAATTCTTCCACCATGTGAGTGCACTATCTTGTAAAGTGCACGATGCAAACTTGGTCATGTCTTTTTCATCACAACCACTGATTTTAAACACCGTCTCCATCTTTTCTATCCATCGGGTTAAACCGATCGGCCCTTCCGTTCCACTGAATGATGAAGGCTTGCAAGCTTGAAACGTCTTGTAGGAGCATCCTACACGAGGATTTGGGTTAACTGCAGCAGCTCTTGCAGCCTCAACCCATAACATTCTGTCGTTCACTCGCTGGTTGATGAGTTCCTCGAGTTCTTGTTCCGTCATTCGATTCAATCGCGCCATTTCCTAATGAAAGAAAATAATTATTCACATGGAATATTATAGATGTAGTGTGTATTTATAGTACATTTATAGCTTGTTAATAATATGAACCAGGTATTATTATAAAAGCCTTTTCTTCTTATTAGCGTTTTATAATTATATCTTGGGTAGTACCTACCCGTTAATGTTCATACTTAATAGCTTAGTACAGAATCAATTACTACAATCTAAATAATACTTAACCATGGAAAATTATTGCATTTCATACTTCAATATTTTACATATGCTTATCTTACATCGAACATTAAGCAAACCACACTATTAATATTATACAAAACATTATTCGGTTCCATGGTTTGACACAGCAGCGCATCGTTTGATCTATTTTCTAGGACGTTTAGACACAAAGATTTGCTTAACGCTTATCCTAACTGTCTGCCTATATTTTGGCTGTGGGACTGAAGAACTGGATGCCGGGACAGAACGAATAGGAATAGCGGGGATAGGGGTGGTAGTGTTGAGTGGAATTGGTGCCACATCATTCTCATTAAACTCGGGATTTGGATTTTCTAATTCATTAGCCTTTCGTTTCTTTCCTAGTTCGAACTCGTCTTTTGTAATTTCCTGTATTTCTTCCTCGGGTTCACTTTCCTCCTCGGGTTCACTTTCCTCCTCGGGTTCACTTTCCTCCTCGGGTTCACTTTCCGGGTTCTCTATAGTTGGTTCATCCGGAATTTGTGAGTTTTCCCCAAGGATATCATTTTCGTCATCGGACAGGTTAATGACTGGAACGCCATCTGAAGATTCTGATTCGGAGTCGTTGATTGTGATAACAATTTTTCAGCTCGACATCTATCACACAACAACTAACCCATTAGTACTTATATAATATTTACATATAAATTTTAACCAACAGTGATAAGCAATGGTTTTTTTTTTTTAAATCAGACCCGGTCAAAGTCCAGACTTTACTAATGTATCCTAACGACTTATCAGTTAGACACACTAATGCAAACCTGGTTCGCTAAGACCACCGCTCTGATACCACATGTCATAACCCGTCCTTAACCATAAGAACGTGTTAGATAACGTATGATTTCATTGCGAGGTATTGACCTCTATATGCGACATTTTTAAAAAGGAAAACTGCATATATTATACATTACAAACCAAACCATTATTTTTGTTACAAGCTTTAGACAATAAAAAGATGATTATCGTTTAACGATAATCTTCGACTTACAAACTTTACAAATGATAATAACAACACGATTTCTAGCATATTTTACAACACACGTCCTCGGATATGCAGTTTTATTTTTGACACAAATATGAGTACGCATGATCCTGCTTAGATTCAACATAATGCAGCGGAAGCTTTAATTATCACCTGAGAATAAACATGTTTAAAAACGTCAACATAAAGTTGGTGAGATATAGGTTTAGTGCGCAGCAATATATATATATATAGACCACAAGATTTCGTATATAAACATTTCAATAAAAATATTCTAAGTGGTTGAGCACTTGGTAACCATACTTAACATTTTCACGTCGCATATTCCCTTTAATATGAAATCTTACTACACCGTACCAAGTGTAGTCACAAAACGAAGTACTGTGCAACCGTTGAATACTGGTCGTCCAGTCCGGTTGGGGTTGTCAGGCCCGATAGATCTATCAACAGGATTCGCGTTTACAATACCGCTGTAAATATTAGTTACCAAGCTACAGGGAAGTATGCCAGTGGTACAACTCAACGTAGAACATATTTTTCAGTTACTTGTGTCCATATTGTAAAACATAAAATACATGTATTCTCATCCCGAAATATTTAGAGTTTAAAAGTGGGACTATATACTCACTCTTGTCTTGATGATATATATATTTTGACTCGGTCTTCCGGTTGATATCACGAACCTATCCATATATAATATATCAATACCTTTTCTTTTTAAACAAACGTCACATATATATACTTGTTATACTTTAATACTTTGAATAATTCCTTAGTCCGTAGTTAGCAGTTCGTTGTTAGTAATTCAATTTTAATGGTTCATTTTTAGATGTTTAATATACCCGCAATGAAATAAATAAAACCCCCAACGAAATAAATAAAACCCCATCGTATATGTAATGGTCGAGATTAATCTTGACCCATGGTACCGGTGTTGTCAAATGACGTGTTGCGTACATAAAGTACCGGTGTTGTCAAATGACGTGTTGCGTACAATCATGGGATCTTATGATTAATCTTCTCGTGTTGTTTACGGGTGATCCTGAACCATATAAAATTGAATTATAAGTACATATATATAAAATATCATGTTAACTTAAAAAGATGTGATTTATTTAATTTTTTCCCAATTATTTTCGTGGCTAAACTAGTCTTGGATATCCGATTTTGTTTCGGTCATAGTTTCTTCGTTACAACTCCGTTTTCGTTGATTTAACTTGCCATCTCCTTGGATCGAGTCCCTCTTTAAGACTATGAACTGTAAATACCTTAGTTTGTATTCAAAATCACACGGCATAGGTCAAACTTTAGTGAAACTTATGAAGTTAATCATTTTCCATCATGTAAACAACCTCAAATGATTATTTTTCTAAAAATACTTATACTTTGAGTTAAATCATGAAATTTTTATGTGTTATCATATTCATAGTAAAAATCATTTTTCCAGAAAATAAACCTCCAATTCAAAGTTTAAGATGGTTTTTAATTATCCAACCCAAAACAGCCCCCGGTTGCACTCCGACGTCATAAAAACAGTTTTTAAGGTGTTCTTTGAAAAACCAAGTTATACCTTGTTAAATTAGCATATTTTTAAGTTATATTACAGGTCTTGAAGTATTTTAAAAGTTAAGTTAGAAGGATCTATTTAGTTTGCGAACAAGTTTGAAATCATTCAAACTATGTTCTAGTTTATAAACTCTTATATATATATAGCTATAAATATATGAATTGAAAAAGAGTTGAAGTAGAGTTTTTACCTCAAGTTTAAAATGTAAAGTTGCTGGAAAGAAGTAGTAAAATAAAAGTTGAGAGAGTTCTTGCAAGTGTGTGTGAAAATTGGAAGTAAAATTTGGAAAATGAATGTGTAAAAATGAGTTAGAAATGGTGCTTATTTATAGGCTTGAAAATTTGGTTTTTAGTGAAAATATCTAAGATAAGTTAAAATTTATTATGTCATGAATGACATATTATTCCAATAATTGAAGATTTCTATTGGTATATACCAATAGTAAATACTTCTAGAAGCTGTGTATAGTACCCTAGATATACGTATAGGATTATTGAGGAAACGGAACGAGAATTCAAATATAACTATCTTTTGTAAATATACTTATATTGTTTTATGTATAAAAGCCCTTTAAAAATGATTAAATACATTACTTATACGATATATGTATAAACATTATAAATCATCAGTATTTATGTCAAATAACGTTACGTAGGTTATTGTTTTGAAAACTTAAGTTAGTAGTTTCAAAATATACTTATGACTTTTTGTTATTAATACAAAATGAGATATTAAAACATCCTTAGATCATGTTAAATATGTATGTATAATTATCATATATTGTATAGTTCGTGATATCATCGGTCAAACTAGACGGTCAAACGTTGTGTAAAACTCTTTTCAAAAACATAAGTCTCAACAATTTGGATTGCTTATCATGTTGGTAAGGTTTAATTTATGTAAATATTAATCTCATAAGTATAGAACGATCGGAAAAGTGCGGGTCGTTACAGAATATTTGACTTCGGGAATAAGAATAATTTGACGAAGGCTTTCGCTCTTTATATTTATGACTGATGGACTATTATGGACAAATCCGTATGGACATATTAAATAATCCAGGACAAAGAACAATTAACCCATGGGCATAAAACTAAAATCAACACGTCAAACATCATGATTACGGAAGTTTAAATAAGTATAATTCTTTTATTTCATATTTAATTTCATTTATTTTATATTTAATTGCACTTCTAATTATCGCATTTTTATTTATTGTTATTGTATTTAATTGCACTTTTAATTATCGTACTTTTTAATTATCGCAAGTTTATTTTATCGCACTTTTATTATTCGCAATTTCATTATCGTTATTTACTTTACGCTTTAAATTAAAGTCTTTTTAATATTTTACATTTGATTTTAACTGCGACTAAAGTTTTAAAATAGACAAACCGGTCATTAAACGGTAAAAACCCCCCTTTATGATAATAATATTACTTATATATATATTTGTATTTTTATAAATTTAAACTAATATAGCGTTAAGCTTTGTGAAAAAGATTCCCTGTGGAACGAACCGGACTTACTAAAAACTACACTACTGTACGATTAGGTACACTGCCTATAAGTGTTGTAGCAAAGTTTAAGTATATCCATTCAATAAATAAATAAATATCTTGTGTAAAATTGTATCGTATTTAATAGTATTTTCTTGTAAAATTTAATAGTATTTTATACCCCTTAGCTTTGACATCAAGTATTTTTGGCGCCGCTGCCGGGGAACTCTTAAACGCCGAAAGCGCAACGCTAAATATTTAAAAAAAAAAGATTTTTATTTCTAGTTTACTTTTATAAAAATACATTTTTGTAAAAATACGTTTTTAATTATTCGAAAATATAAAAATAAAACAAAAATATAAATATTTTTAAGAGTTTGTTAAATATTTAAGTTTTATAAAGTTTCTTTATTTTTATTTTATAAAAATATAAGTTTTATTTAAATATTTTGTGTTTATTTAGAACATAAAATTAAAAACCGAAAAAAAAACGCGTCGAATTTTAATCAACCTGTCATTTGAATTTTGGAACCCCGCGACTCGCGGAGTTTGCTGCTTCGGGCTCCGCAACTCGCAGAGCCGCCCTGACAGGCCAGACCAGAACCCTAATCTCGCATTTAATACGGAGTAATTAATTAATTACTATTATTTAAACCCTAATTAGGGTATTATTAGTATAATATTTAGTTTTAATTTTCTTATTTTATTTAGTTTTAATTAGTTTAATATATATAAAATTAATAGTTTTATAAAATAAATAATATAAAAATAATATTTTTATAAAAATTGTACTTTTTACAACTTTTAGTATATTTTTATATTCTGTCCCTTTTTAATTATTTTAGCGTAATATTTGTATTTTTCGCTCGTATTTAGTTTTAATACATAGTTTTTGCCATAGTTATTTTTAGTTCTAGATTTTTAGGCTTTGCCGTAAAATCCCTTAAGTGCTTTTTCTTTAGACTAAGATTTAGGTACTTTAGAATTTTGCGACGCCTTTTTAAGTTTTAGTTTCTTTTTAAGTTATTGTCATTTGGGATATAGTTTTTTTTGTAAGCTTTAATATTTTTAGACACCTTTTACCTATGTATCAATTATCATTCCAATTAGTAATCTCAATTTGCGATTATAATTTTAAGTTAGTGATAGTAATAAGGTTGGGTTAGTCTAGTGTTTTTAAGTTCTATAAGTCACTCTTTTTCTTTCTTATTTTTATTTTTCGACCTTTTTCCGACGCACTCTTTTTCTTTCTTATTTCTCGCTATTCTAGTTTTTAGGACATAGATTTTTATTCTACTTCTTATCTAAATTTCTTAAAATTACGAAAATTTATTTTAAGTGGTTAAATTGATAGACATCAAAATTTTCTGGTTCGTAGTAATAGTTGGATTTGTACGTGGACCGGGTTATTGGAGCCAAACAGTCCTCAATTATATTGAGACCAAACGAATCCTGCCCCTCTGCTGCATCTTTTGGCTATTCGAAACGTGGGCAAAATCAGAAAATTTTATTAATTGGATAACTTATATAATTTTTCTTTCTTTTTTAAAAACTAATAGGATATTCAGTGAATGCACCGAGCAAGACGTTCACCACCTTTTGTACGTTCACCACCTGTAACTAGATCAAGACATTTAGCAAATATTACCGCCGTTGATTTTTCTTTAGAATCGTCATCCAGTCGACCAAGTACTCCAGTTCAAATTTCTGATAATCCATTTTTTGAACCCGACCTCACAATTGAGAATCCGGAGAATATTCAGGGACGATTCATAGATCCTGAACCATTAAATTTTCCTCCGGAACCACCAATCATTCAAACAGAGATTGTTGAGGAACGAACCATTAAATCAGAATCCTCTAGTGATTCCGATTCAACAAATTCAATTATGGAGAATCTGGAACCTTTAAGTATGGAAGACCGAATGAGAGCTAAACGTACTGGCCAAGGTCACGCAATTACTCATCCAGACATAAATGCGCCAGATTATGAAATCAAAGGACAAATTCTACACATGGTGACTTTAATAGGATATGCACACTATTTAAAATCCGAGAAGTGGAGGATGAACAGATATATCTCATGTTATTTCCCTGGACTTTAAAGGGAGAAGCCAAAGATTGGTTGGAATCGTTACCTGAAGGGGCGATTGATACATGGGACGTTTTAGTTGAAAATTTTCTTAAACAATTCTTTCCTGCATCTAAAGCCGTAAGACTTCAAGGAGAAATTGTTACGTTTACACAGAAGCCGAATGAAACTCTATTTGAGGCGTGGACAAGATTTAGAAAGTTATTAAGAGGATGTCCGCAACATGGTTTAGACACCTGTCAAATAGTACAAATATTCTACCAAGGATGCGACATCACTACAAGGAAAGACATAGATATAGCAGCTGGTGGTTCCATTATGAAGAAAACCGAAACTGATGCTTACAAAATTATTGATAACACTGCTTCCCACTCACATGAGTGGCACCAAGAAAAAGATATCGTTAGATCATCTAAAGCAGCTAGAGCCGATTCTAGCCATGACTTAGATTCCATTTCCGCAAAGATAGATGCTGTCGAGAGACGAATGGAAAAGATGACTAAAGATATTCACTCAATACGAATTAGTTGTGAGCAGTGTGGAGGACCATATTTGACAAAAGATTGTCTCAGTATTGAATTAACAATGGAACAAAGAGAGAATATTTCATACATAAACCAAAGGCCTGGAAATAATTATCAGAATAATTATCAACCGCCAAGACCGATTTACAATCAAAACCAGAATTATAACAGAAATGTTCCATACAACAACCAACAAGGTCCTAGCAATCAACAAGTATCCAATAATACTTACAACCAGCAAAGACCTAATTTTCAAAACAAACCACCACAAACCGATGATAAAAAGCCAAATTTAGAAGATATGATGACGAAGCTAGTTGAAACTCAAACGCAATTTTTCACATCTCAAAAACAAACCAATGAACAAAATGCTCAAGCATTTAGAAATCAACAAGCCTGTATTCAAAATCTGGAACAAGAAGTAAGTAACTTAGCAAGGTTAATAGGTGAAAGAAAACCGGGAAGTTTACCTAGTGATACAAATGCTAACCCCCGGAATGAAACAGCTAAAGCCATTACCACAAGAAGTGGTACAACACTTAAACCACCTGAAATACCTGTAACTTCTGATGAAGCTATTCCTACTCCACAAGAACCACAACCTGATCAAGATAAGGAAAAAGAACCGGTAGTTGAAAAGGTTAATAAAGATAACATAGTTAAGGCTAAACCTTATGTTAAAACATACCAACCACCACTTACTTACCCGAGTAAAATGAAGAAAGAGAAACTTGAAGCCGAGCAATCCAAATTCTTGGATATATTTAAACAGATAAATGTAAATCTTTCTTTCATTGATGTGATTTCAGGAATGCCTAGATATGCTAAATTCTTGAAAGATCTAATCTCAAATAGAAAGAAAATGGAAGAACTCTCGGCTGTTACTATGAATGCTAATTGTTCAGCAGTGCTGTTGAATAAGATACCAGAAAAACTATCTGATCCAAGAAGTTTCACAATTCCATGTTTTCTGGGTAGTCTTAGTTCAATAGAAGCATTGGCAGACTTAGGTGCTAGTATAAATCTAATGTCGTATTCACTATACTCTAAACTAGACCTTGGAGAATTGAAACCAACAAGAATAAGCATACAACTAGCCGATAGATCAATAAAATATCCTAGAGGGATAATGGAGAATATGCTAGTTAAAGTTGGTACTTTAGTATTTTCAGTAGATTTTGTTGTTCTGGACATGGAAGAAGATTCTCAAGTTCCTCTCATATTAGGAAGACCATTCTTAAACACAGCTAAAGCAATGATAGACGTGTTCGGTAAGAAATTGACCCTAAGTATAGAGGATGAGAGTGTTACCTTTTCAGTTGATAGAGCAATGCAACAACCACAATCTGCAGATGATACATGTTATTATATTCAAACTATAGATGCACATGCAGAATTATTAGAAGAATTTCCAGAATTACAAGGAACAGGAGAATGTTCTTTAGGAGAAGGAACTGACAAATTGATGAAGCTGAAATGTTAGCTACACTTATAGCTAATGGATATGAACCAACAACAGAAGAAATTCAAATGCTAAAAGAAGAAGACAGATATCGATATAAATCATCGATAGAAGAACCTCCGAAATTAGAGCTAAAGCCACTTCCAAACCATTTGAAATACGCTTATTTACATGGTGAATCTGAATTACCTGTAATAATATCATCTTCTCTTACTGAAAATGAGAAATCACAACTCATTTCTGTGTTGAAAGCTCATAAACCAGCCATTGCATGGAAGATTCATGATATTAAAGGAATAACTCCTTCATATTGCACACATAAAATCCTTATGGAAGAAGGTCATAAAACGTATGTGCAACGCCAATGAAGACTAAATCCTAATATGCAAGATGTAGTTAAGAAAGAGATTATTAAACTGCTAGACGCAGGTTTAATTTATCCAATCTCTGATTGTCCATGGGGAAGCCCAGTTCAATGCGTGCCTAAGAAGGGTGGCATGACTGTCATTACAAATAAAAAAAATGAGCTTATTCCTACTAGGACTGTAACAGGATGGCGTGTGTGTATTGATTATAGAAAATTAAATGACGCCACCAGAAAAGATCACTTTCCCTTACCTTTCATTGATCAAATGTTGGAAAGATTAGCCGGAAACAGTTACTATTGTTTTCTAGATGGATTTTCTGGATATTTTCAAATTCCAATAGCACCCGAAGATCAAGAGAAAACCACATTCACGTGCCCTTATGGTACTTTTGCTTACAAACGCATGCCATTTGGACTTTGCAACGCCCCTGCAACCTTTCAAAGGTGTATGATGGCGATTTTTCACGACATGATAGAAGAATGCATGGAAGTTTTCATGGATGACTTTTCAGTCTTCGGTGATACATTTGAAACATGTCTAGCTAATCTTGAACGAATGCTTATTAGATGCGAACAATCAAATCTAGTTCTTAATTGGGAGAAATGCCATTTTATGGTTAAAGAAGGCATCGTTCTTGGTCATAAAATTTCAAAAGAAGGAATTGAAGTGGATAGAGCTAAAGTAGATGTAATTGCTAAACTTCCACATCCCACCAATGTTAGAGGAGTTAGGAGTTTTCTAGGGCATGCCGGTTTTTACCGACGTTTCATAAAAGATTTTTCTAAAATTGCCACTCCTATGAATAAACTCCTAGAAAAGGATGCTCCATTCATCTTTTCAGATGAATGTATCAAATCTTTTAATATTCTTAAAGAGAAACTCACTAATGCGCCGATCATGATAACACCAAATTGGAATCTACCATTTGAACTAATGTGCGATGCAAGTGATTTTGCAATGGGAGCCGTTTTAGGACAAAGGATTGAAAAACGATTTCAACCTATATATTATGCTAGTAAGACGTTACAAGGAGCACAAACGAATTACACAACTACTGAAAAAGAACTCCTTGTTATTGTCTTTGCTTTTGACAAATTTCGTTCATATCTCGTTCTAGCAAAAACGGTGGTCTATACCGACCATTCTGCTCTTAGATACCTATTTTCGAAACAAGATGCTAAACCACGATTAATCCGTTGGATCTTACTCTTACAAGAATTTGATATTGAAATCCGAGATAAAAGAGGAGCAGAAAATCTCGCCACTGATCATCTTTCTCGACTTGAAAATCCCGAATTAGAAGTTCTAAATGAATCGGCCATACAAGACAACTTTCCTGATGAATATCTATTGAAGATAGATTATAATGAAATTCCATGGTTTGCAGACTATGCAAACTACTTAGTTTGTGGATTCCTTGAAAAAGGATTATCGTACCAAAAACGAAAGAAATTCTTCAGTGATATAAAACACTATTTCTGGGAAGATCCACATCTGTTTAAAAGTTATCCAGATGGAATAATACGCCGATGTGTATTCGGAGATGAAGCTAGTAAAATTTTAAACCATTGTCACACAGGACCAACAGGAGGGCATTATGGGCCTCAACTAACAGCAAGAAAAGTTTATGATGCTGGATTCTATTGGCCTACAATTTACAAAGACGCACACCTTCTTTGCAAATCCTGTGATGCTTGTCAAAGGGCCGGAAAAATAAGTCAACGTGATGAAATGCCACAAAATGTCATCCAAGTATGTGAAGTATTTGACATTTGGGGGTATTGACTTTATGGGTCCATTTCAAAAATCTCATAATAATCTCTATATTCTCGTAGCCATTGATTATGTATCTAAATGGGCGGAAGTACAAGCTCTCCCAACTAACGATGTACGAGTTGTAGTCAACTTTTTAAAACGTCTTTTTTGCAAGGTTTGGAACACCGAAAGCTTTAATAAGTGATCGGGGAACTCATTTCTGTAATAATCAACTTGAGAAAGTTCTCAAAAGATATGGAGTAACTCATAAAATCTCCACCGCATATCATCCACAAACAAGTGGACAAGTTGAAAATACCAACCGAGCTTTAAAACATATTCTAGAAAAAACCGTAGGATCAAATCCGAAGGAATGGTCCATTAAATTGGAGGATGCACTCTGGGCTTTTAGAACAGCCTACAAAACTCCAATAGGAACCACACCTTTTAAACTCGTCTACGGAAAAGCATGTCATCTTCCAGTAGAAATTGAACACAAAGCATTTTGGGCTTTGAAGACATGTAATCTTGATTTACATGAAGCTGGACGTCTACGATTAAGTCAACTAAACGAATTAGAAGAATTAAGACATGAAGCATACGAAAATTCGTTAATCTATAAAGAAAGAACGAAGAAATGGCATGATAAAAGAATCGGAAGTTTAAAAGAATTTAAAGAAGGAGACAGAGTTCTTCTTTTCAATTCACGATTCAAGCTATTTCCTGGAAAATTGAAATCAAGATGGTCTGGACCATTCATAGTCAAAAGAGTTTTCCCATACGGAACGATAGAATTAATAAATTCAAATGGGATTGAATTTAAAGTTAATGGTCACAGAGTTAAATACTACATACATGGTCCGATGGAAGTTGACAACGAAGTTAATCACAATTTCGATACCACAGCTAACTAAGTGTGGGGAGAATCAAGTCTTTAAAGGATAATATGTATTTCTGTTAGAGTTAGATTGTCTGTTTTCGTGTAGTTCTCGAAAATAGAACTCGAATGGTCTTTCCCTAGCAGACCCTAAAGAACTAGTCTTCTCCCCCCATTCTGAATTTTTATTTTTTTAGGTTTTTACGAAATGAAGACTGCCTGTGAACTAAACCATGGTCTAATGCTACACGCTTTGATCACTAAACGTAATAATGACATACTTCCGAGTGAAATAGTATCAGTAATCTGAGAAAGATTGGACGGAGTAAGAAAAGAATCCAGATGCGAAGATAATAAGTTACAATTTGGTAAAGGAAAATCAAAATCCGCAGCGAAAAGAAGAGCACGACACCTAGAAAGATGTCACAAATACGGAAAATGGTCACATGGAGGTAAATGTTCAAATAATCAAACCTATTCAAATACGGAATTTGTTACTTTATGCAGAGACGGACCGTTCATATGTTTAGAAGAAAAAACACTGAATGCTCGAGGTTACGCCTATGTAGCCATGGAAAACCAATTAAACCGACTATCTTATGAATGGGATAGATCATATAACTAAGAATACTATATCACAGGTAAGTCTGTACAGTTTTTATTTTTTATTTTTTTAACCTTTTGATAATAAATGCTAATTTATTCGCTATAAAGTATTAAATTGGTATTAAATAAAATTAGGTTTGGCGATCGAAATTATTGATATCATACAAAAATTTATTACATCACTGCGAAATTTAACGTTTATTCTTAAGGTATAAATATCTTTAATCAATCAACCCAAAATATTTCAAAATTCGTCATGAGTTAAATTAGGTCTTGGAATCGAAATTACTTTACCGAAAAGAGGGGCACATATTTTTGATAATATTTGATTGATTAAAGTGGGATAAAAGCCAAAAAGATTTTTAATTTTATTTTTACCATGTTTTTAAAATTAATATATAAATCTTAAATTAATATTGTAAACTTTGTAAAATCAATATATTTAAAATTATAAATATTTGAAAAATTAATATAAGTTTGGTGTGAATTTATAATATGAATTTTTAAATTAAGTTTGGTATGAATTTTTAATTTTTAAAATATGAATTTTATTTTTATGCATTTTAAATTTTAAGTTTGGTGTGAATTTTTAATATTAATTTTGAATTTTATATTTAAGTTGTGTGAATTTAAAAACAAAAATTTACTTTATTTCATTAAGTTAAAAATATGATTTTTAAAATTCATCGTAAGTTGAAGACTAGGTCCTTGAACCGAAATTGCTTTACCCAAGGGAGGGACGAGAACTTTTATTATCATTATTTTTAATCTTATTGAATTAAAATATGCCAAAAACATTAAAAAAACCCAAAAATCTTAGCTTTTAAAACAATCGCTACAAAAAGACAAATTTTAAAATTTTGTCGAAGGACGGACTAGGACATCGATCCGAAACGAACTCATCCTAAATAACAAGGGAAACAAAATTTTAAAATTAATTACTTAATTGTTTTAATTAGTATAAGATATATAAAAAATATATATATATACAAACTCCGCAACTCGCGGAGTTTGAAGGTTCAAACACCGCGACTCTCTGAGGGACCAAAACCCAGAAAAAAATAAAAACGCAAAAACTGATCAGTTGAACATTACCACACCAAAAACTGCGAAAATAAAACCCGAAAAAACCCGAAAAAGACCTCCCAAATTCACAATTTTTCACCATTAATCATCAAATCTTTTACTAAAATCATGTTGAGAAGGATGCTATCAAGAAATTACTCAAGAAAGACGGTAAATTTCTATACCTAAACACCATTTAATTCAAAAATTGGTGTTCTTGAGCAATTTTATACCCAATTTGATTTTGATGCTTTTTAGTGTAATTATGCTTAAATTGTTTATGTATTATGCTTGTATAACCTAGATTGATGCTATTTAACATGATTAGAAGCCTTAAACTTCAAATTTTAAGTAATCTAGGGTTTGTGTTCTTGAGCAAATTTGGGGCTTTTTGATATAAACAGGTTATGGCCGATTTTTGTCATGAATTGTTGCTAAATTAAGTAGTGTAACATGTTTAGGTAGTTAAATGATCCAAACTTTAAGCCTAAACATGATTTTGAGAATTAAAGTGGACTTTTTCAAGTCTAAAATTCATGAACTTGATTTTTGAGAGATAATGCCATTTGAAACTTGTTTAATTGCTAGTAATGATTATTTTGACATGTTATTTGAGTTGAATGCTTATGAACTTGGCGAACATTTTCGTATATGCTTATTTGAAAAAGTGTAGATTTGATGAAAATATGAAAATGAGCTTAGGTTTGATATAAATTGATCATGTCATTGTAATTATTTTGATTGATGATTTTGCTGACACTAATGCATATTTGGATGCACAAAAATTGTTTTTGATGTGTTTTGCAGACTGAAAGGGGTGAATCTTCATCCCAAGCTCGTAATGCTCCTGCTGAGAATGCGGAACAGCAGGAGGTGGATAACTACTACAAACAAGATATACCTCATCCAGTCATGACATTTTCTGATATGCACTTGGAAGATTTGCACCCGAACCTGAGATTTGACAGACTTTGGATAGATTATCCAAAATACCAAAGGGGTTTGCATACTCTTCATTCTAAAGTTATTGAAGTACGTAGGGTCATAGAATGGGGACCATTAGAAGCTGTAGAATTGGCCGGGCCAATTAGGGAATTACTTGCACAGAGGTATGGTAATTCTACTTTTAACTATTGGGTACGGTTATTCAACATGCGTAGACCTGTATATAAAGTATGGTGTGAAGAATTGTTATGTAGTATAGAATTAAATGATCGGGTAGCTAGTTTAACCGATCGATCTTTTATTAGATTTTTGTTAGGAGGTTCGATGCGCCACATGTCTTTACTAGACATGGCTCAGGCTTTACGTATATATACGCCTGAGGAGTTAGCATCTGCCGATTGTAGAGGGTTGATATTGAACGGTAGGAAGATAGACGAAAATTTTGATACGCATGGTGTATGGAGTCCAATGACTAGCCATCACCGATTTAAAGGGGGAAATTACTCTTATTTGGATATAGATAGAGCAGAATTAAAAGTAATTCATAGGTTTTTAGCTAATTCGATTACACAAAGAGGTAAGAATAAGGAAAAGGTAAATGAACAGGATTTGTTTTACCATATGTGTATTCGAGACCCACAAAGCGCTGTAAGTATACCTTATTGTGTGGGTTATTATTTATCCGCTATGGTTAGGGAGATGAGACCGCATAGCATAATAGGAGGTGGTATATTTATTACTTTGATTGCTGAATATCTCGGTGTGGATATAAGTCGGGGGGGATTATTAGTCGAAGAACCAGAACCCCGCGATACAATAGGTTTAAATGTATATCATGGTGCGAAAGTTTTAAAGAGGCGAAATAACGCCGCAGTACGATATAATGGTAGACATCCACAGATTGAGAGAAACCAACGGTAAGGTAATGTAGGAGGGGGAAATGAAATGGCAGAACTGCAAAGGTTTATAGCTTCACAAGAGTATGAAAATGCTAGACATAGAGCATTTGAAGATTGGCAAGTTCATCAAAACCAAATCATAGCTTATTGCCAACATATAGGTAGAAACTGTATTCCTACTCCATCGCCCATATTCCCTCCCTGGTCTATAGAGATCCAACCACCGTATCCTACGTATAACCCAGCCGAAGCATTTTATAGCACCTATGGTTATGCATGGAACCCCTACTGGTATCAGTATCATCCCTAGTCTACTTAGTTTTATTTATTTTGTAATTTGTAATGTTGATACGTTTAATACTTATGTTAATATTGTAATAGTTTTATAATTTTCTAACTTTTATTCTTAGATTTCAATAATTTTTGAATGTGGGGTAATATACCAAACTTCAAAAATATGTATATATGTTTGCAGTTTATCTTATGTACACAACAGGGTAAAACAACACATTTTCAAAGACTGGCATTAAGTTCAGCAAATGCAACTAATTTTGACGACAAGATGCAAAATAAATGTGATATAACAACAAGACAGAATGAACAAATGATGTGCACCATTTATCATTCAACACAAACACAAATATGTTTGGAAACTTTGGTAAAATTTAATCATTTCTACGCTAATCACCCTCAATAATTTAAATTGTTATTGATTTCTTGCAATTGAGGGCATTGCAAGATCTTAAGTGTGGGAAGGGGTTAAATTCTTTCGGATTTTAAAATTTTTATCTTAAACACTTGGTTACCATTAAAAATACTAGTAAAGCAGTAGTTGTCTTAGAATCTAGTGCTCTCTGATAATAAAGAACAGCCCTAGTCTTATATACTGACTACCCAATTCTAGTAAAATTTTTCAAAATTTTCAATTAAATGAACTAAAAATCATGTTTATACATATTTATGAATGATAAAACTAGGTTTTAACACCGAAATTATTGTTACCTTGGAAAGGACATAAATTGAGAAACAAACCAAAATGTTAGAATTCATTTAAAATGGAATAGAGGACAATAAAAAGGAAAATAAAAGCCAAGTGTGGGAAAAATTACCAAGTTATCTTAAACATATGTCACATATTTCTGTAACAAATAACTGAAAATACTTTTGCTTTGGACTAAACTAAACTGTTTTACCAGATGAAAGAAAAGAAGAGATGGATCTACACGATGAATCAATTCCATCATTAAAAGGAAGTGAAGTCTTCCGAAAAAGACACGCGCTTCTTGATTTAGGTCAAGAAGTTGTCGTCCAGACCAGCTGTAGGTTGACGAAAAATCTAGAAAAGTCATCACTAAAATCAGCAGGAAATCCACGGACCTCAGCATCAAACAGGGTCGCCAAGTGGTCAGACTTATCCTAACCATGAGAGGATCTGTCTTGTAAAATGGGGAGGGCACCGTGCAAATTAGCTAGATAAGACTAATGAATCAGATTCCCAGAAAGGATAATCTCCTTAAAGATTAAAAATCAGCTTTTAAGCCTGATATTACTCAATCCTAGAGATTGACCTTGAAGATTGAGAATTCAAACTCATGGAATTCAATGATATCTAAACTCGAGCTTGAACGAGAAAATATTTTGAGAAAATTACAAACCGATTTGTTTTCTGAAAACCCTATTTTCAATGCGTTCATTACCATTGAACGTAAAATCCTAGGAATTCACCTGGAATTCATTAGGTCACCTGAACTAAATCGGGTGTCAACCGTAAGAACGGTGGTTGCATAGCATGGTCAAAGACAGGACCTTGTGCCAGACCGGAAAATTATAAGGGTGAGCTTTACTATTGCTCCTACCAAGGATAGTAATTGCGTCCGACACGTTATAGACCATATTTAAAAGCATGTCAGGGGACATTGCCTTAACAGTTGATTGTTCAACGCTTTCCTTTACAACCGGACGGTAGTTTACCGAAAGGTAATATACGGGACAAGTAAACTGGACGTGTTGCTTTCCTTATACAAGGTTAGCAAGTGGGTGACACAAAACCGCAAGTTTTGAGCTAAAATTTTCAAATCTGAAACCCACCAAACCCACAAAAATAATTTGCAAACACTGGTGAAGGGTTATTCCGGAAAACTTATCTAGGGTAAAAAACTAGATTTAATTTTCAAAAGATCAAATGTTTTCATAAAGATCCAATTTCCTTAATGGATCTAAATTTTTATAGTCATGTGGGACTGTAAACCATATCGTTACTACCATTGTTTATACCGCCGTAAAGAAATCACTGATGTACAAAGTGTGAAGAATAAAGAAGTGATTCTAGTATTTCAAGACTATATTGCTTGAGGACAAGCAACGCTCAAGTGTGGGAATATTTGATAATGCTAAAAACGAACATACATTTCATAGCATTATTCCCCAAGAAAGACAAGCTTTTAGTTGCAATTGTTCTATTTAAAAGTGATATTCGTTTAAATAATAAAAGGTGAAGACAAAAGACAGATTCGACGAATTGAAGACGCAAACGACCAAAAAGCTCAAAAGTTCAAAATACAATCAAAGAGGTTCCAATTATTGATAAGAAACGTCTCGAAATTACAAGAGTACAAGATTCAAAACGCAAAGTACAAGATATTAAATTGTACGCAAGGACGTTCGAAAATCCGGAACCGGGACCAGAGTCAACTCTCAACGCTCGACGCAACGGACTAAAAATTACAAGTTAACTATGTATATAAATATAATATAATATATAATTAATTATATAAATTATATATATATTATATTTATATAATAAACCGTCGGTAAACAAAGAGCCAAAATGGAGTGAGCTGTAATTACAAACTCCGCGACTCGCAGAGTTTGAAGATAAAAAAGGGCGCGAGTCGCGGAGCTCACCTGGACTCAATTCCCTATAAAAGCAAACGCAGTTTAATCGCAAAAACCATAATATATATCAATCTCTCTATCTATATACGTAATATTTATATTTTTAATTTATATTTTAATTTTAATTTTAATTCTAATAATAAGGGTATGTTAGCGAATGTTGTAAGGATGTAAGTCGAAATTCTGTCCGTGTAATGCTACGCTATTTTTAATCATTGTAAGTTATGTTCAACCTTTTTAATTTAATGTCTCGTAGCTAAGTTATTATTATGCTTATTTAATCCGAAGTAATCATGATGTTGGGCTAAAAATATTAAAATTGGGTAATTGGACCTTGTACCATAATTGGGGTTTAGATAAAAGAACGACACTTGTGGAAATTAGACTATGGGCTATTAATGGGTTTTATATTAACTAAACAATACCTTGTTAATTTAATATACAAACTTATAATTCGACGTATTTATATATAACCACATACGCTTGACTGGGTACGGTGGGCGGGATATCTATAAATACCAATAATTATTCATTTTACCGGACACGGAACTGGAATAATAGTTAATAGACTTGTTGAAACAGGGGTGAATTACATTCAAGGGTAATTGGTGTAATTGTTAACAAAGTAGTAAAACCTTGGTTTACACGCAGTCGATAACCTGGTGTATTCATTAAACAAAGTATTAAAACCTTGTTACAATTCGAATCCCCAATTAGTTGGAATATTTGACTTCGGGAATAAGAATAATTTGACGAAGGCTTTCGCTCTTTATATTTATGACTGATGTACTATTATGGACAAATCCGTATGGACATATTAAATAATCCAGGACAAAGAACAATTAACCCATGGGCATAAAACTAAAATCAACACGTCAAACATCATGATTACGGAAGTTTAAATAAGCCTAATTCTTTTATTTCATATTTAATTTCATTTATTTTATATTTAATTGCACTTCTAATTATCGCATTTTTATTTATTGTTATTGTATTTAATTGCACTTTTAATTATCGTACTTTTTAATTATCGCAAGTTTATTTTATCGCACTTTTATTATTCGCAATTTCATTATCGTTATTTACTTTACGCTTTAAATTAAAGTCTTTTTAATATTTTACATTTGATTTTAACTGCGACTAAAGTTTTAAAATCGACAAACCGGTCATTAAACGGTAAAAACCCCCCTTTATGATAATAATATTACTTATATATATATTTGTATTTTTATAAATTTAAACTAATATAGCTGATGCATTGAAACGTAACCTTTATTTTGAACGGATTTGAGTTATTTTGTTACATGAATTGATTTCTTGTATATATGGTGTTTTAATGAATTCGGGTTGATTTCACACATATATAGGCAACTGGTCCTATCCGCGTAGTTTAGTTTTATAGGTAAATCCGATTCGTTCCACAGGGAGATGGAGTGTTTAATGGCTTTTAATAGTCTTTGATGTTAAACTAATTTAAAGGGGGTTTTGTATTAGGAATTTATAATATAACAATAATGGAAAATAACTTAACTAATTTACTTCATAAATAAAATTACAAGATTACAAGATTTAACTTAAAAAGGAACTAAATGAAATTATACTAATTATGATGCAACAATTTTATTACTAAATGGTAATTAGTAAAATAATAACTTTTTAATAAAACTATATGATTAAATTAACTAATTAACATGTTTTTAATTAAATTAATATAAACTAACAGGAATTATAATAATTAACTAATTTATAAACTAATTACTAATTATTAGTTATAATAATTAATACTAATTATAAGATTAAAACATTTATTAAAGTATTTAATATAATTAAAACTAATTATAACTTAATAACTTAAATATAATAATATTATACTTAAAACCCTAAAATTGACCTTATCTGCTACAGTACTCATATTTCTACTTAATACCATTTATATGGGATGTGACAAAACAGTTCGTGTAAACTGATGCATATTGATTGTATTTTCTTAGTTTTTTTTTTTTGCTGTATAAATAATACGTAAATAATAATAATGATTTTACAATATATAAAAATAGGAGTGTTTACTTAAATGTGTCACCCCTAGGTCCATGGATTGTTTTAAGTTAAGCTCGTATAAAAATGTTTAGTAATAAACTTATATTTTTCTTTCGAATAAATATAAAGTTTTGACTAACTAAATTAAATCTAATTTTCACCGGATTTTATTTAGTTAGTTACTAGTCCCTAAGTATTTAAATTGAGACCCAACCCAGTTTTGACCTTCGCCAAAACCCAAATCATAACGGTTTCCCTTTTTACAATTTCACTATTATATGACTAGTGATATTACCCAAACCACCGAACTTTATTCCTAATTTAGTGTTAGTAAATTATTCATAAGCTCGTCTAAATCACTTTTAATGTTGAAGCTTAATTTATATAAATAAAAATAACTTTCGTTATTTTTATCTCATAAATTAAGTGACAGGGGTTAAATATCCAATTACATAATAATGGTTCATTTAATTAGGCTCAATATTAAAAACACTTAAGTTACATTTTTATTTTGCAAATGATAACAATCCATTTCACTAGGGGCTCTACATCTAAGCAAACACTAGAGAAATTAGCTACTCATTATACTAAGGAAAACATAAAAATATAAATATACAAACATAATAATAACGATAATTTTAACAGGGTAGACTTACTAAAAATTCTTCACTTTCATCAACTTCAAACGGTAGAAAAATACAATAACAATACCCTTTTCACGCGTACAATAATACCCTTAATCACGAACAATACACCCTTTGATACAAAAACTATCCTAAATATTTCACTTGGAACTGAAAATAATATAGTACAGAGTACTTTGGTAAAATAAAGACTACTATTTTTGTGTAGTATCTCCTGAATTTTTTTCCTGCGTATTCTAAAAATATAGATGAGTTGTGTATTTGTGTTGTGTGTTTGGAAATGTGTACTGACCACTTTGTTGGAACTCTCTTTGTGAACTTGTTGTCTCCGGTTCTTGATGTTTTAAATAGGCAAAGAGCCAACATTGGCCTACAATTATATGGTATTAATTTAAACTAAGTGCTAAATGTGTCAGACTGTAACGACCCGGAAATTTCCGACCAAATTTAAACCTTAGTCTTTATAGGTTTCTGACACAATAAGCAAAATATGTATTGTAGAGTCTAGAAAGTGTGAAATCTATATTCGGATGACTAGTTACCCTTTGACCAAGCCCGACGATTCACGAACTATTGTTGAAAATAAATATATAAATAAATTCTTTAGTGATATTAAATATATTAATAGATATTAAGGATTCAATAAATATATATATATATAGGTATTATATATAATTATAAAATACTACAGGATTAAGAAATTGTAACATATATATTTTATAAGTTAATGTACATATAGTATTAATATCATTATATTTACTTTCATTATTTATTTTAATGATAATATCATTATTCTATTATTTAATAGAATATATAAAATTGATACATTTAATTTATCATTTGAATTAGTAGAAAAACTTATAACTTCTAGTTATTATCATTATCTATTATCAGTATTTTTCTTTATCAATATTATTATAAATAATATATAAAGGGTACTATATTTAATAAAATAAATTAATCTGTATAAACTAAAGTAAATACAGATATCTCTTATAAATTAATTGGTATTATATTTAGTAAATTATTAACCTGAATCACAATTAATTATTTATATAAAGGGGTATTATATATATAAAATACGGTTTTATTTTTTATAAAAACAGAAATATTAGGCGTGATATAATAAAAACCTTTATCTGTTTTGTCATCTCCTGTTTTCTCTGTTATACCCGTGTATCATTGTCTACCCTAATAATCCTCTTTATAATGACAAACAGCCCGATCAATACTCACACACGATTCCTAAATTACTGAATTTCGTTTTTTTTAACAGAAATTAACAAAATAAATCGGTTATTCCCTGTTCCTCAGCTTGTCAACCAAAATCGATTGTGAAGCGAATTTACAAAAACTATCAAAGCCAAGTTGTTAGAAATCCTTCGTTTAATATGACTGCAAAGTTTCAAAGATCCATTTTATCTATCGAATCTCAATTTTTGAGTCAAAGTTGTAATCCTAAAAAGTTAACCATTGTGTTTATCACGAAATTTGAATTTATGTTTGAGTTTTCTGTTAGATTAACGACTGAGAAAGATTATACGTTCGATTTATGATCTTTTTCATGTTGAGAATTTTGTATAATACGGCTTCTAATATCAAAATCTGATTTGAGTTCATAATACCCATCGTGGTTCCCAGAATCTGTTACAACGTGTATATATATATTTTTTTTTTTATCAACCTTTAATTATTTATGTCGTCTTACATTAATTGGAAGGCTGTAATTAAATCTGTAATTTTTGGATATGTCTGGTTAATAATCGATTAAATGAAACTGAGGAAGAAGAAGGGAACACAGATGAATGGTTTAAACTTAAACAAAATGGGTATTAATCAGATAAACGGTCATGGACGAACGGTTAGGGTGTTATCCGGTTTTCGAGAGGTCTCGGGTTCGAGCCCGGTTGGTGTAATCTTTTTGCCGAAATTTTTAAATGAAAGGTAGCAACTTAATTATATTATTATTATTATGTGATTATTTATTTGTATTATCATTAAGATTATTGTTATTGTTATGTTATTATATTAAATAATAGTTAACATCTATTATTAGGATTATAATTAAGAAAATAATGATTAATATTACAATTTTAGGAATTTCACTAACATTATTGTTATTATTATTATTATTATTATTAATATTATTATTATCATTATTATCATTATCATTATTATAATTATAAGTATTAATATTATTATTAAAAGTATTCGTTATCATTAAAAATTAACATTTTATTAAAAGTATCATTTTTATTTAAATTATCATTTTTATCGTTAATAATAAAAGTATTATTTTTAACTCTATTATCATTACTATTATTATTATCATTATCATTACTAAAATTATTTTAGTATTGTTATAATCTTAACAAAACAAACGATATATATGTATGTATTTATTTATATATACAAAAATATATATAACATAACAAAAGTTTATATTTTAATTATTTTAAATATATAAAATAATTATAGGTTATTAATATAAAAATGATATAACTAATAAAGTTATATATATATAAACTTGTTCGATTACAATTACGTGTGTTAATATATATATAAATGATATAGGTTTGTGAATCGGAGGCCAACCTTATACTTGTTCAACGATGTTATATGTATTTTTACTACAAAATACATTAGGTGAGTATATAGTCCCCTTTTAAACTTTAAATATTTTTGGGATGAGAATACATGCACTGTTTTTATAAATGATTTACGTTATAGACACAAGTGACTAAAATTACGTTCTACATGGGTTTGAATCAAAAATCCCCTAGCTTGGTAACTTTAACTATTGGTTTATGAACTGGTAGGCGCGAATCCTAAAGATAGATCTATCGGGTTTTACACCCCCACCCAGATGTTGTTCTAGTAAACTAGAAGAACGGGTGTTTAGTACTTCGAGGTTAACGGAACGCACTTGATTCGGTGCACATATTATTATAACTCAGGGGTACACACTCTTGTTAAGGCTAGTTACCGGGTGCCCACTACTTAGAATGCTTTTCATACACTTGCGAGTGTATTATATTTTTTTATATATATATGAAATCTTGTGGTCCATAGTTATTACGCTGCTAGTATCAAATCTATATATCTTACCAACTTTATGTTGACTTTTTAAAGCATGTTATTCTCAGGTACGAATTAAGTCTTCCGCTGTGCATTTGCTCATGTTAAGGACATATCTTGGAATCGATCATTGCAATGGAACCAAATGTTGATGACTTCGTCCAGGAGGATTAGGACGGGTCGTTACAGTTGGTATCAGAGCGTTGGTCTTAGCGAACCAGGTCTTGCATTAGTGTGTCTGACTAGTAGTTGTTAGGATACATTAATGAGTCTGGACTTTGACCGTGTCTACATGTCAAAAAGTTTTGCTTATCAATTCTAGTCGGAAATCATCTGCTTATCATCCTTAGGAATTGCCTGTTTAGTATTCTTAAGTCTAGACACGTCTTACTGCATTTAGTGCATTGATAAGTGTATAGACAAATTTATATCTTAGCGTATCTATTACGATAGACTTTGCTTAATATCTTCCGTAAATTTCTCCGTAATTTAAGGGATCCTGGTACTATATATATCTATGCATATTATGCATTGAGAATACCATCCAACTATTATTTGCTGTCACTAAGCTTTTCATACCAAAAATCTTTTCTGTGATCGCGTACGATGGCCTCTACGAATCGACCAAGTTCTTCTGACTCCGAAGATAGCGTGACGGGAGCGCACCAACCGATCAACTATCGTGATTTCTTTAGAAAGTGGGGATGGGTTCGCGAAATACTTACCCTATGGAGAAATGAAGAAGGTACTCCATATCACGAGCCGAACTTACCACCTAACGTCGGAGTGCTCGACCCGCTCACCGGTGAACCTGTTCGCAACACCGTTTATACCCTTTTTGCAAGAATTTTTCGTCTTGAGGCTACCATTAACGGAACTAGAGAAGATATCTGACCTTTACCTCACACTGATAACCAACCAGGGTTAGTAGAAGAAGTTAAAGAACTCCGAGCTCGAGTGTTAACTTTAGAGAGCACGGTACACAATTTGCAAGCACCAGCAGTATCACCAACACCAGTAACATCACCAGCTTCAGCACCAACGGTACCAGTACCACCAATAACTCAAGTTTCAACAATCCATGCCTCACCATCTCATTCTGCACCTCGAGTATAATCATCGTTCTACGAATCGTTCTACATCGATTATCTTCGCTCGACATGGCGATTATGTAATTTCTAAAGTTTTAGAGATTATGTAATCTAGTATTAATGGTAAATCAAATGAGTTTAATATCTTATTGACTCATTAAATCCATGATTACATCTGAAGAAAATATATATGCAAATATATATTTTCATAAAGATTGTAATTAAAATTCTTTCGTACAAACTGTGAATGATGGAAATATTTTAACGGGTGGGTAGTACCCGAGAAATATTCAGAATTCACATTAATAAGTTACACTGTACATTCTTCGAATCTGATTCAACGATCATTTGCTATCCTACTTACAATCACCGATATACGTATCCGTTTATCCCAGATTAATCATTTCCATTTAAATTTCATATTTGGATTTTTCCTACCCGAATCCAACAAGTGGCATATAGAAGAAATATTGGACAAATTAAAAATTGTTAGAAACACACGAATTAACTAATAAAAAAAAAAAATCTGTTAAGGATTTCACGCTAACTGTTCCGGCTAACTGTTCCCAGCTAACTGATTTACATTTAATTTATCGCAATTTACATTCTCGCAATTTATATTCTCGCAATTTTATTTATCGTCATTTAATTTCTGTTATTTATTTTACGCATTATAAATAACGGGACACGTATACAAGGTTTCGACCTATCATATCGACCCATCTATATATATATTTCGGAACGACCATAGACACTCTATAGTTGACTATACAGGGTTGAGGTGGATTCCAAAATATATATATACTTTGAGTTGTGATCGACACCGAGACCGGTACACGGGTCACGATACGTATTAATTAATTCGAATAGTATATATTAATTTATATATGAATATATTGGACTATTGAACTGCTAACTTTGGACAATTAAAATGAATTAAAATATCGATTATAACATATGAAACTAAACAATTCTTCAAGTTTGCCACTTGATTTCATTCTAAACCTCATTTGTACCTCGACAATTACAATTCGCGTTCAAACCTTTCATAATTCTTGAAAACATTTCGCTCGAGAGAATGAACCAACCGCACCTCATCCCTGGAAGAAAAGATTTTTACATATAGTTATGCACTCAAAAACTCTCGGAGACTGAGTCAACGTTTAACACGCATCAGTGTTAATTTCTTTAGTGTTATTATTACTCAAAATAACTTTGCAATCTTTTTTCCAAAGTAGCCAATTTTGTCACAGCTCCAGCAAGTTAACCTCGACTTCTCAGAAAGGTTAGTCTCGATATATATATATACGTTATTCTTTCGTCGTCGTTACCGGAGATCCTTTCATATTCCACCACATCACCATCAGCGTTTAATCATCTAAAAACACAATTCTCCTGAAACCACCTCAGTTTGATAACCGATGACCCAGATCCGTTAACTTTGAAAATGCTGACGAAGCAGCATGTTGTAGATGGTCTTAAAGGCCAAAAGTTTGATGATAAAGAAGGGAATGTTAGGAACGCTCGATAGAAAATTTGGTACTTAAAAATGGATTGAGCTAACTGTGAAGGAAACAAAGAACAAATACAAGGACTGAACCTGCCTTCAAAGAATCCAAATGATTCAGTGCCTGTTGAAACCGTTAGTAAGAACCCTACTCCTTATTCTAAACCTTTCCAGCTGATATTTTTCATTATCATCTTATCTTAGATATTATAAGATATCTTCATATCTTCTGTTATACATATTCTCCATATTTCTTGAGATATTTTCACAACTATTCTTATCTGGGATCATTTATCTCTCCGTAACATCTGCGTTACAACATAAAAGAAACTGTGTTAGTTTCTAAGTTCTAAAACCTTCAAGTTTAAAATATGAATGTTTTGAAGTAGTGTTGGGAACTGATGCATGAATTAGTATAATATAATGAAACTTGATCAACTTCATTATATTACAGTAAGTCATGTTAAGTTCCTAATGGAATGTGATGATTTACAGTACCATCATCATGTGTCATGTTACACGGCTCTTACATTCTATCCAATCTTCAAACATATTAGAACATATCACTCTGATAGCTCTAATTTTTCTAAAATATTCTGGTAATTTGACAAATTAAAATCGTACCATTACCATTCCTTTCCGAGAACATTAGCCATGTTCATTCCAAGTTTTATACTTACGAATTCCGAACCATTGCTCGCTTGGCTTGAGGATGGGAAGAGGAAATGAAAGAATGAAGCTCCAAAATAGAAACTAGAGTATAAATCGCAGCAAATAGGAGAAAGAGTAGAAGATGTGAGATATGGAATTAAGGGAACGAAGGGGGTAGTTTTATAAGTAAAATATCCGACAAAGAAATTACAATAGATTTGCCGCATTAACTCAAAGGAGATCTTGTTTCTTAAATCGCCGAAGAATCAAATCTTATTACGAAAGATTTCCTTCTCGTGAATTCCGGAAATCAATCATAACCACATCATTAGTTAAAACGGTACCATGTTACTTATTTCACTCTTTTGTGATAGCTTCACTCGTACGCATCCCATGATCGAATCGTTTTATCTATATCTCTCAATAATGATAAAACTTCATTATTACCTCATACTCGTCACAAAAACATTCTTATTGTTATCCGTAACGACCTCTATCAAATTTCGGGGACGAAATTTCTTTAACGGGTGGGTACTGTAACGACCCGGAAATTTCCGACCAAATTTAAACCTTAGTCTTTATAGGTTTCTGACACAATAAGCAAAATATGTATTGTAGAGTCTAGAAAGTGTGAAATCTATATTCGGATGACTAGTTACCCTTTGACCAAGCCCGACGATTCACGAACTATTGTTGAAAATAAATATATAAATAAATTCTTTAGTGATATTAAATATATTAATAGATATTAAGGATTCAATAAATATATATATATATATATAGGTATTATATATAATTATAAAATACTACAGGATTAAGAAATTGTAACATATATATTTTATAAGTTAATGTACATATAGTATTAATATCATTATATTTACTTTCATTATTTATTTTAATGATAATATCATTATTCTATTATTTAATAGAATATATAAAATTGATACATTTAATTTATCATTTGAATTAGTAGAAAAACTTATAACTTCTAGTTATTATCATTATCTATTATCAGTATTTTTCTTTATCAATATTATTATAAATAATATATAAAGGGTACTATATTTAATAAAATAAATTAATCTGTATAAACTAAAGTAAATACAGATATCTCTTATAAATTAATTGGTATTATATTTAGTAAATTATTAACCTGAATCACAATTAATTATTTATATAAAGGGGTATTATATATATAAAATACGGTTTTATTTTTTTATAAAAACAGAAATATTAGGCGTGATATAATAAAAACCTTTATCTGTTTTGTCATCTCCTGTTTTCTCTGTTATACCCGTGTATCATTGTCTACCCTAATAATCCTCTTTATAATGACAAACAGCCCGATCAATACTCACACACGATTCCTAAATTACTGAATTTCGTTTTTTTTAACAGAAATTAACAAAATAAATCGGTTATTCCCTGTTCCTCAGCTTGTCAACCAAAATCGATTGTGAAGCGAATTTACAAAAACTATCAAAGCCAAGTTGTTAGAAATCCTTCGTTTAATATGACTGCAAAGTTTCAAAGATCCATTTTATCTATCGAATCTCAATTTTTGAGTCAAAGTTGTAATCCTAAAAAGTTAACCATTGTGTTTATCACGAAATTTGAATTTATGTTTGAGTTTTCTGTTAGATTAACGACTGAGAAAGATTATACGTTCGATTTATGATCTTTTTCATGTTGAGAATTTTGTATAATACGGCTTCTAATATCAAAATCTGATTTGAGTTCATAATACCCATCGTGGTTCCCAGAATCTGTTACAACGTGTATATATATATATTTTTTTTTTTTATCAACCTTTAATTATTTATGTCGTCTTACATTAATTGGAAGGCTGTAATTAAATCTGTAATTTTTGGATATGTCTGGTTAATAATCGATTAAATGAAACTGAGGAAGAAGAAGGGAACACAGATGAATGGTTTAAACTTAAACAAAATGGGTATTAATCAGATAAACGGTCATGGACGAACGGTTAGGGTGTTATCCGGTTTTCGAGAGGTCTCGGGTTCGAGCCCGGTTGGTGTAATCTTTTTGCCGAAATTTTTAAATGAAAGGTAGCAACTTAATTATATTATTATTATTATGTGATTATTTATTTGTATTATCATTAAGATTATTGTTATTGTTATGTTATTATATTAAATAATAGTTAACATCTATTATTAGGATTATAATTAAGAAAATAATGATTAATATTACAATTTTAGGAATTTCACTAACATTATTGTTATTATTATTATTATTATTATTAATATTATTATTATCATTATTATCATTATCATTATTATAATTATAAGTATTAATATTATTATTAAAAGTATTCGTTATCATTAAAAATTAACATTTTATTAAAAGTATCATTTTTATTTAAATTATCATTTTTATCGTTAATAATAAAAGTATTATTTTTAACTCTATTATCATTACTATTATTATTATCATTATCATTACTAAAATTATTTTAGTATTGTTATAATCTTAACAAAACAAACGATATATATGTATGTATTTATTTATATATACAAAAATATATATAACATAACAAAAGTTTATATTTTAATTATTTTAAATATATAAAATAATTATAGGTTATTAATATAAAAATGATATAACTAATAAAGTTATATATATATAAACTTGTTCGATTACAATTACGTGTGTTAATATATATATAAATGATATAGGTTTGTGAATCGGAGGCCAACCTTATACTTGTTCAACGATGTTATATGTATTTTTACTACAAAATACATTAGGTGAGTATATAGTCCCCTTTTAAACTTTAAATATTTTTGGGATGAGAATACATGCACTGTTTTTATAAATGATTTACGTTATAGACACAAGTGACTAAAATTACGTTCTACATGGGTTTGAATCAAAAATCCCCTAGCTTGGTAACTTTAACTATTGGTTTATGAACTGGTAGGCGCGAATCCTAAAGATAGATCTATCGGGTTTTACACCCCCACCCAGATGTTGTTCTAGTAAACTAGAAGAACGGGTGTTTAGTACTTCGAGGTTAACGGAACGCACTTGATTCGGTGCACATATTATTATAACTCAGGGGTACACACTCTTGTTAAGGCTAGTTACCGGGTGCCCACTACTTAGAATGCTTTTCATACACTTGCGAGTGTATTATATTTTTTTATATATATATGAAATCTTGTGGTCCATAGTTATTACGCTGCTAGTATCAAATCTATATATCTCACCAACTTTATGTTGACTTTTTAAAGCATGTTATTCTCAGGTACGAATTAAGTCTTCCGCTGTGCATTTGCTCATGTTAAGGACATATCTTGGAATCGATCATTGCAATGGAACCAAATGTTGATGACTTCGTCCAGGAGGATTAGGACGGGTCGTTACACAGACCCTCATTGAAATGGTGAACTAGCAATATATAATAATTGCTAGCCACTTGCTTTCTTCAAATATTCCTAGCTCCAATCTGTCTCTCCATATTATTACTCCGTAATACTTGATCTCAACTTGACCCACACTTCTCTTAGATTTAATTTAATACATAAAGCAACAACACAAACCTAATGTATTATTATTTTTTATTCATCATGGGTTTGAGTCATATGCAATTCATCTTTGGTAGGTCGACAAAATACCTATGCTTCGTGGGCTTGTACCTCATGTTCTGTTGCTTGTACATTCTCGTGTTTTGACATATTCTTCATTCTTCGCTCTTCGTCATTCACTTTTATTTAATTGTACAATTACAACCGAAAAGTGATACAAATACAAATACAAACTTATTATTTTGGACCGATATTGCGACTAAATATATGTTCATTTTGAGCAATATCAAAATACCCTACACTTAAACATTGCTTGTCCTCAAGCAATTACATCTTTTAAACAGAATTGGAACATTACATATTTTTCCTTATCGAACATTAAATCACACAACACACGCTACACGAAATGAAACACACGCTATATGGAATAAGTTGGAAACACTACACAATTTTTATTGAATCACACGCACACCACACGAAACGAAATTCTGACAACAGAAACAAAGTTGAAACTCGTGATTAAGGTTTAAAAATTTGGATCCTTAGGGAAAATTGGACCTTGTGAAAACGTTTTATGATTTTATAAAATGTCATGCTAGTTTTAACACTTGACACGTTTTCCGGTTTTAACCTCAAATTCTGGTTGAGGGTAACTGAAAACCGAAGTCTCAGTCGGCGATTAGCAAGCTATTCGCCCCCATGATTGTAGTATCATGGAACTTGAAGCCAATTGTCCAAAAATAGTTTTACACAATATAATTCATAAAATAGCATAAGTTTTAGAACAAAATTATATCGTGTCCAAATATCATCGGTGAACCATGAGTTTGCACACCTCAATTTGTTATGGCATATGTATGTTGACCGCGGTCAAACATAGATGCTATTAATCTTTACGGAGATCATCCATCTGGGGATTAGATTCATTAGTCTTAAAAGCTAATTTGCATTGTGCCCCCCATTGTACGAAACTTATCCTTCTCATGGTTAGGATAAATCTGACCACCAAAAACCCTGTTTGATGCTGAGGTTAGGTGGATTTCCAGCCGATTTTAGGGATGACTTTTCAAGATTTTTCGTCAACCTACAGCTGTTCTGGACTACATCTTCTAACATAAGTTAGCAAGTGTGTCAATTTGGAAGACTTTACTTCCTTATGGGATGGACTTGATTCATCCTCTATTACTCGTGATAATGGAATATTCAGGTTTATACATTCCTTAGCAATGATATCTGCCATAAACTTCAAAGAAACATGTGATAAATGGTTCTTAACATAAGGATTTATAAATTCTTGTTATAAATGTTTTTTTCTTTTTCTTTTATACGTTTTAAACAAATATACTTATGTATTTTTACTGTATGGAGACAACAATTCCGGTTTTTACACCTGATCTTTAATTGCTCGTAGTTACCTTAAAAATTGATTAGATATATTTGTTTCCAAATTTTCAAATTTTTCATAAAAACCAATAACTTATAAGTTCTCGAGAATTTATATATTCCCACCCCACACTTAAGATTATGTAATGCCCTCATTACATAAAATCAGATAATAATTTATAAATTTGAGAGGACAAAAAGTGTAGAATATTTGGAACTTCCTTTGTTAACCGATTTGGATTTTCTTAAATTGTTTTACCTATGATTGTATCCAATTTTTGTATCACAATGTAATTTGATGTTTCGTTTCGTCTAATTGCATTTTCTTCTGTACCTATCAAAACCATTTTAAAAACATACAAAATATGGGGTTGTACTTCAAGAGTACAAAAATTTTACCCCACACTTAAAATTTCTGTATATACAAATAAAAGCAAAAGAGAATATTAAAACACACCGCTAATATTTTTTTTTATTTTAAAACTTATAATCAATTGATTTTAAAATATCTTTTATAAATTTATATTTGGAACAGAAATTCGGTTGTTATACCTGATCTTAATCCGTTTATAAATTTTTAATTTCAATTTATAAAATTCAATCCATTAAAAGTTAAAGTTTTAAATCTTTTTCGAAAACAAAATTAAAATAAAATAAAACACTCTATTTTTGTGTTAAAAAGATTAACGTTTTTAATTTTAAAAACAAGTACATGAAAAATAAAAATTAAATGAATTAAAATACACTCTATTTTTGTTGTATACCCTTAAATCAACTAATTTTCAAACTTAAAACTTTGTTTCCTATCGACTAGGTAGAGATAAATTCGGTCGGCAAACCTATCATTATCCACGACAAAGATTTACAAGTTATATATTTTTACGGTTATTGATAAAAAGGTATATTTTTTTCAATCTACTATAGACTTTTAGAATTTAACAAAAAATAATTCTGTGCAATTTTGAAGAATGAAAATTCAGTTGTGACACCTAACATTTTCATTTTCAAAGAAACAAGTTAAACTCAAGGCGTTTCACCTTCAATTTAGTAGAAAGGATTTTTTTTTAAAATTTTTATTTTGTTTTTGTGGTTTACTATTTAACAGATATCTTATGAATCCAACAAGAAATTTCGTGCAATTTGAAAAACGATAATTCAGTTGTAACACTTAACATTTATCGTTTTTAATGAAAACATATTGAACTCAAGGTTCATCACTTTTAAATGGTAGACCGTTTTAAAAGAATATACAACAAACAAAAACAAACCAAACACACCAAAACATTACACACAAAAATGCACAAACACACAATTGGCGAGAAAAAGATTTAAAGAGTGAAGCCTCGTTGGCTCGCCTCGTAGTGGAGTCGCATTATTTTGCTCCCCATTGCTTCGTAGGCGTAACCTCGCTGGTTTAAGAGGTTTTCTTCTGCACATTTTAAAGGCCCTTCTCGGCATAAGGTTACGTACTCGTAATTAGAGTCCGTTTGGTTCTTTGGGCAATCTCCGGAGTGAGTCGGTTTTCCACATTTCACACATTTACCCAAATGACGTGCTCTACGCCTTTTAGCTGATTTAGATTTTCCTCTTGCATAGTTTGTCTCATTTAGTTTCTGTCTTTCTTCTTTCCTCGCCTTATCGCATCTTTTCTTAATATCTAACACCACATCCCTCGGTAAAATCTTATCGCACTTTAAAATGAAATGGTTGTAGATATACTGACTGCGCATCTTGAAATTACACAATAAAAACAAAAAGAAATTAAAAAGGTAGAATGGAGGGAGAAGACTAGTTCTTTAGGGTCTGCTAGGGAAAGACCAATCTAACCCCACTCTTAAAGATAAGAATAAAAATCAAGAATGGAGTTTAAAACCTTAGAGTTACCCTGAATTTATTTGTCCTTAGGGTAGAAGGTGGTTTCGTATCTTTCCGTAGTATTGATTTCTTCAAAGTATAACTTGAGTCTGTGTCCGTTCACTTTGAAAGTTCCACCGTCTTTACCATACAACTCTGCATATCCAGATGGAAAAACCTGTTTTATTATATATGGCCCATTCCATCGGGATCTAAGTTTACCAGGTGAAAACTTGAAACGTGATTGGAATACCAATACTTTATCCCCTTGTTCAAATTCTTTCTTTTTTAATCGTGCATCATGCCATACTTTAGTTTTTTCTTTATATGTTTTAGAATTTTCGTAGGCTTGTAATCTTAATTCATCTAGTTCGTTAAGTTGTGATAACCTATTTTCTCCGGCTTGTACAAGGTCAGTATTACATTCTCTCATAGCCCAGTATGCCTTGTGTTCAACTTCAACAGGTAGATGACACGCTTTACCGTATACAAGTCTAAATGGTGTGGTACCTATTGGTGTTTTATACGCAGTCCTAAAAGCCCACAACGCGTCATCTAACTTGCGTTGCCAGATTTTAGGGTTGTTATTAACCGTCTTCTCAAGTATGCGTTTTAAGGCACGATTCGTGTTCTCCACTTGACCACTTGTTTGCGGGTGGTACGAAGTAGAGAAACGATGAGTTACGCCATACTTCTTCAACACCTTTTCAAGAAGGTTGTTGGTAAAATGTGTTCCTCGGTCGGATATGAGTGCTTTTGGGATTCCAAAGCGTGAGAAGAGATTTTTCAAGAAGTTTACCACCACCCTAGCATCATTTGTAGGCAAAGCTTTTGCTTCAGCCCACTTGGATACATAGTGAACGGCTACTAGTATGTACTTGCACTTATGTGAACTTGGAAAGGGTCCCATGAAATCGATTCCCCAAATGTCAAAGATTTCACAAACTTGGATGCCGGTTTGAGGCATCTCATCCTTTTTCGTGATGTTACCCGTTCGTTGGCATGCGTTACAAGTCCGAACGAAATCATGGGCATCTTTAAAGATCGTGGGCCAATAAAAGCCCGATTCAAGGATTTTTCTTGCAGTGTGGTTTGGTCCGAAATGACCGCCGGTTGGCCCTTGATGGCAATGCTCAAGAATTTGTTGAGCTTCTTGTCCGTACACACAACGGCGAATTATTTGATCCGCACCAACACGAAATAGGTCTGGGTATTCCCAGAAATATGACTTCAAATCTGCAAAGAATTTCTTCTTTTGCTGATAAGTAAGTCCTTTTTGTAGAATGTCTGAAGCAAGATAGTTTGCAAAATGGGCAAACCATGGGATTTCAGATTCTTTTTCAACCCTCATTAGAGATTCGTCATGAAATGTATCTTTGATGATTGTATCATCAAGTTTATCTAATTCGGGGTTTTCAAGTCGGGATAAATGATCGGCAGCTAGATTCTCAGCTCCTTTCTTGTCACGTATCTCAATGTCAAATTCTTGAAGTAAAAGAACCCAACGTATGAGACGATGTTTTGCATCTAGTTTCGAGAATAAATACCTAAGTGCCGAATGGTCCGTGTAAACAATGGTCTTGGACAACACCAAATATGATCGAAATTTATCAAATGCATAAACAACCGCTAGGAGTTCTTTTTCCGTGGTGGTATAATTAATTTGGGCTCCCGTTAGAGTTTTACTTGCATAATAAATCGGAAGAAAATGATTATCGGGACGTTGTCCTAAAACAGCACCTAAAGCATAGTCGCTTGCGTCACACATTAGCTCAAATGGCATACTCCAATCTGGAGATACCATAATTGGAGCTTGTGTGAGTTTTGACTTTAGAATCGAGAATGCATTCTCGCAATTAGAATCGAAGTCAAATGGAGCATCCTTTTCAAGAAGTTTGGTCAATGGGCGGGCGATTTTAGAAAAATCTTTGATAAATCGCCTATAGAATCCTGCGTGACCAAGAAAGCTTCTAATTGCTTTAACATTTGATGGTTTAGGTAGCTTAGAGATAACTTCAATTTTAGCTTTATCTACCTCTATTCCCGCACGAGATATTTTGTGACCAAGTACAATGCCCTCCTTCACCATGAAGTGGCATTTTTCCCAATTTAGGACCAAGTTTGCTTTCTCACATCGGATAAGCATACGTTCTAGATTGAAAAGACATGATTCAAAGGAGTCTCCAAACACGGAAAAGTCATCCATGAAGACTTCCATACAATCCTCTACCATATCATCAAAGATTGCCATCATGCACCTTTGAAAGGTTCCGGGTGCATTGCATAAACCAAACGGCATGCGGCGATAGGCAAAGGTACCGAAAGGACAAGTGAATGTGGTCTTTTCTTGGTCGTTGGGATCAATTGGAATTTGGAAGTAACCGGAGAAACCGTCTAAAAAGCAATAATATTCTTTTCCCGCTAATCATTCAAGCATTTGATCAATAAAAGGTAACGGGAAATGATCCTTTCTAGTGGCATCATTTAGACGTCTGTAATCAATACAGACTCTCCAGCCGGTAACTGTTCTAGTTGGGACGAGTTCGTCCTTTTCATTTAATATAACGGTTGTACCCCCCTTTTGGGTACTACTTGTACTGGACTAACCCATGGACTATCGGAGATGGGGTAGATTAACCCGGCGTCAAGAAGCTTGACGACCTCCTTTTTAACAACCTCTTTCATGTTGGGATTTAGCCTGCGTTGTCTTTGTACTACGGGTTTATAGTCATTCTCAAGGAGAATTTTATGTGTACAATAAGACGGGTTTATTCCCGGAATGTCGGTTGTTTTCCAGGCTATAGCCTTTTTATGGGTTTTTAATACAGAAATTAGCTTATCCTTCTCATTATATGAAAGATGTGAAGCAATAATTACTGGTAATTGAGATGTACCTTCGAGATAAGCATACTCCAAGTGTTTGGGTAGCTCTTTAAGCTCTAGTACGGGTGGTTCTTCTAAGGAATTTTTTATACGGAATCTATCTTCATTTTTGATTTCCTCAAACGATTCCTCTTCCATGGGAATTTCTTCTATTATGGTCTCGTCATCCGTGACCACCTTCATCAACTCATCAAAATCTTTATCAATATTGAAGTATTCATTCTCACTTACCGGGGCTAACCCCGGGATATCAATTTCAAGTAGCTCCTTCAATTCATTCTCGACACAAAGATCTATAACATCAATTTGAAAACAAGAGTCATCGGTAGAAGTGGGTCTTTTCATGGCTTTGTCAATGTGACAAATTATTCTCTCGTTTCCCACACCTAGACTCAATTGTTCTTTTTGGACATTAATGATAGCATCTGCAGTGTTTAGGAAAGGACGTCCTAAAATGATAGGAACTTTTGTGTCCTCTTGCATTTCTAGAATAACGAACTCGACGGGAAAGATAAGTGAACCAACTTTTACAAGTATATCCTCGGCTATACCTATGGGAGTATCAAATGATTGGTTTGCTAATCGAATACCCATTCGGGTTGGTTTTAAGTCTCCTAAGTCAAGTTTTAAATATAACGAGTAAGGCATTAAGTTAACACTTGCAACTAGGTCGGCTAGTGCATCGTACACTACCGAATCACCCATCATACATGGTATGATAAAACTACCAGGGTCTCCTAATTTTGGAGGTACATTTTGTTTCTTTAAGATGGCCGAACATTCCTCATGGAGGAATGTGGCAGAAACGTCGTGGTATTTACCCTTTGAGGATATGAGATCCTTTAAAAACTTCCCGTAATTGGGCATATCCCTAAGAACCTCCGCGAGTGGCATGTTAATGCTAATTTGCTTAATCATGTTCGCAAATTTCTCATACCGCCTTGCGAGTCTGTCTTTCTTTAATGCTTTTGGGTATGGAATGGGTTCCTTATGCACCTTTACTGTTGGTTCTTCACTTTTCTTTGGTATGACCTCAGGTGGATCATCTTTCTCTTGTTCTTTGTCAACTTGCTCATTTTCATCCACCGGAATTTGTAAAACAGAAGGACATAAAGGAACTTCCGGGGACTTAAGAGTCTCCGGTTTAGTAGTTAAACCACTTCTAGTAGTTATAGCATTTACATGCTCGTTCCTTGTTTGGGGGTTGTTGGGATTCACTTGAGTATTTGAGGGGAGAGTACCTGGTGGTCTCTCTGATAGTAACTGTGATATCCTTCCAACATCCCTTTCTAAGTTTTGTATTGTGGCTTGTTGATTTCGGATTTGCTGAGTTTGGAGCTCTGCATTTTGCTCGTGCTTAACCATAAAATCTCTTAAGAGATCTTCTAAACTAGATTTCCTCTCAGGTTGAGGTTGCATAATTGCTAATGGTTGTGGTTGCATAAGTGCTAGTGGTTGTGGTTGATTGTGTTGGAAATTATTTTGATAATTTCGTTGAGGTTGATTTCGGTTATTATAACCTGGTGGCGGATTTCTTTGATTTTGATTTGGGAAATTCCGGTTATTTTGGTAACCTGGATTTCCTCCTTGATAGTTATTATTATTTTGATAGTTATTATTATTTGATCCTGAAGGTCCTCCTACTTGATAGCTGTTTATAGGAGGATATTTTCGGTTGTTTGCTTCTATAGCTGGAAAATCACTGAAGTTCATTTCACCTTTTCGTAAGTAACCTAAGAAATTTGCCTGCTCTTCCATTGTACTTTGATCACAATCTCTAGTAAGATGGGGACCTTGGCATAGTTCACATCCTACTCTGATAGCATGCATTTCCTTGGTTACTTTCTCGATTTGCCTTGCTTGATTTGCTATTTGAACTTTTAAAGAAGCAATTTCATCATTGCTTTCAATACTAGCAACATTTGATGATCTAGAGAATTCTATTTCTTGATGCCAATTATGGGAATGGGAAGCTAAATCAGCAATGATTGTGTGAGCGTCTTCAGGTGTTTTCTTCATGATCGAACCTCCGGCTGCAACATCTATATCTTTTCTAGTTGCCACATTGACTCCTTTATAGAATATTTGGACCTTTTGGAATGTATTCAACCCGTGTTGAGGACATACCCTAAGCATTTTGTTGAATCGGGTCCAAGCTTCATAAAGAGTTTCATTAGGCTTTTGCATAAAGTGATTTATATCACTTTGCAATTTTGCTGCTTTTGAAGCAGGAAAGAATTCTGACAAAAACTTATCCATCATATCATTCCAGTTTTCAATATAACCTTCTGGTAATGAGTCTAGCCAATCTCTTGCATCATCTTTTAAGGACCATGGAAAGATTTTTAAACATGCAACTTCATCGGTGACATCTTTGATTTTGAAAAGCTTGCAAATGCTTACAAACTTACGAAGATGCTCGTTAGCATCCTCATTTGGGGCTCCACCGAATTGACATGTATTAGTCACCATGTGTAAAAATTGACCTTTTATTTCAAAGCCATCACTCATCGTGGGTTGGATGATTGCATGGCCTTGACCTTTTCTTGTGGCCTTCATTAATGCTTCCATCGTTTGATTTGTATCAGCCATTTCTCCTTCTTCTTTAATAATTGGCTCTATGATTGGTTGAATTATTGGTTCAGAGTCGGATTCTAAGGAAAGTGACTCTAAATTTTTAGCAAGAGATTCTACTTCTTGAGCTCTTAAGCGTTCGTGGAATTTCCTTTCGGGTTCAGGATGTGAAGGAGTTAATTCAGCGTTGGAGGAACGTAAGTTCATACATTAATTTCTATTATGAGATCACAACACTAAAGGTTTATCTAGGGTTACCTACTTGTTTCTCTTTAGTGTTTTTTCGGTGTTTTAAAATTACTAGTACTTCCTATTTCTTTTTGTTGTTTTTGTCCTTTTATTAATTCTTTGAGGTTCCGGATTAAGTTTAATGAGTTTAAGATTGACCGGATCATACAATTTGGGAAATTGTACAAAGAACTAAAGGATTTATTCAAAAACTTTGAACTTTCTTGGAAATGAATTTCCTCGAGAGGATCGAATAACATAAAAACAATGATAAAAACCCTTAAACAAACAGATTTTCCTTCTGATTTTGCCCACGTTTCGAATAGCCAAAAGATGCAGCAGAGGGGCAGGATCCTTCTATTGACCAATAAAATTGGTGATCCAACAACCCGGTCCACGTACAAATCCAACTACTACTACGAATCAGAAAAATTATCTATTTATTTAACTGCCAACTCCCCGGCAGCGACGCCAAAAAGTTGATGCATTGAAACGTAACCTTTATTTTGAACGGATTTGAGTTATTTTGTTACACGAATTGATTTCTTGTATATATGGTGTTTTAATGAATTCGGGTTGATTTCACACATATATAGGCAACTGGTCCTATCCGTGTAGTTTAGTTTTATAGGTAAATCCGATTCGTTCCACAGGGAGATTGAGTGTTTAATGGTTTTTAATAGTCTTTGATGTTAAACTAATTTAAAGGGGGTTTTGTATTAGGAATTTATAATATAACAATAATGGAAAATAACTTAACTAATTTACTTCATAAATAAAATTACAAGATTACAAGATTTAACTTAAAAAGGAACTAAATGAAATTATACTAATTATGATGCAACAATTTTATTACTAAATGGTAATTAGTAAAATAATAACTTTTTAATAAAACTATATGATTAAATTAACTAATTAACATGTTTTTAATTAAATTAATATAAACTAACAGGAATTATAATAATTAACTAATTTATAAACTAATTACTAATTATTAGTTATAATAATTAATACTAATTATAAGATTAAAACATTTATTAAAGTATTTAATATAATTAAAACTAATTATAACTTAATAACTTAAATATAATAATATTATACTTAAAACCCTAAAATTGACCTTATCTGCTACAGTACTCATATTTCTACTTAATACCATTTATATGGGATGTGACAAAACAGTTCGTGTAAACTGATGCATATTGATTGTATTTTCTTAGTTTTTTTTTTGCTGTATAAATAATACGTAAATAATAATAATGATTTTACAATATATAAAAATAGGAGTGTTTACTTAAATGTGTCACCCCTAGGTCCATGGATTGTTTTAAGTTAAGCTCGTATAAAAATGTTTAGTAATAAACTTATATTTTTCTTTCGAATAAATATAAAGTTTTGACTAACTAAATTAAATCTAATTTTCACCGGATTTTATTTAGTTAGTTACTAGTCCCTAAGTATTTAAATTGAGACCCAACCCAGTTTTGACCTTCGCCAAAACCCAAATCATAACGGTTTCCCTTTTTACAATTTCACTATTATATGACTAGTGATATTACCCAAACCACCGAACTTTATTCCTAATTTAGTGTTAGTAAATTATTCATAAGCTCGTCTAAATCACTTTTAATGTTGAAGCTTAATTTATATAAATAAAAATAACTTTCGTTATTTTTATCTCATAAATTAAGTGACAGGGGTTAAATATCCAATTACATAATAATGGTTCATTTAATTAGGCTCAATATTAAAAACACTTAAGTTACATTTTTATTTTGCAAATGATAACAATCCATTTCACTAGGGGCTCTACATCTAAGCAAACACTAGAGAAATTAGCTACTCATTATACTAAGGAAAACATAAAAATATAAATATACAAACATAATAATAACGATAATTTTAACAGGGTAGACTTACTAAAAATTCTTCACTTTCATCAACTTCAAACGGTAGAAAAATACAATAACAATACCCTTTTCACGCGTACAATAATACCCTTAATCACGAACAATACACCCTTTGATACAAAAACTATCCTAAATATTTCACTTGGAACTGAAAATAATATAGTACAGAGTACTTTGGTAAAATAAAGACTACTATTTTTGTGTAGTATCTCCTGAATTTTTTTCCTGCGTATTCTAAAAATATAGATGAGTTGTGTATTTGTGTTGTGTGTTTGGAAATGTGTACTAACCACTTTGTTGGAACTCTCTTTGTGAACTTGTTGTCTCCGGTTCTTGATGTTTTAAATAGGCAAAGAGCCAACATTGGCCTACAATTATATGGTATAAATTTAAACTAAGTGCTAAATGTGTCAGACCCTCATTGAAATGGTGAACTAGCTATATATAATAATTGCTAGCCACTTGCTTTCTTCAAATATTCCTAGCTCCAATCCGTCTCTCCATATTATTACTCCGTAATACTTGATCTCAACTTGACCCACACTTCTCTTAGATTTAATTTAATACATAAAGCAACAACACAAACCTAATGTATTATTATTTTTTATTCATCATGGGTTTGAGTCATATGCAATTCATCTTTGGTAGGTCGACAAAATACCTATGCTTCGTGGGCTTGTACCTCATGTTCTGTTGCTTGTACATTCTCGTGTTTTGACATATTCTTCATTCTTCGCTCTTCGTCATTCACTTTTATTTAATTGTACAATTACAACCGAAAAGTGATACAAATACAAATACAAACTTATTATTTTGGACCGATATTGCGACTAAATATATGTTCATTTTGAGCAATATCAATAGCGTTAAGCTTTGTGAAAAAGATTCCCTGTGGAACGAACCGGACTTACTAAAAACTACACTACTGTACGATTAGGTACACTGCCTATAAGTGTTGTAGCTAGGTTTAAGTATATCCATTCAATAAATAAATAAATATCTTGTGTAAAATTGTATCGTATTTAATAGTATTTTCTTGTAAAATTTAATAGTATTTTATACCCCTTAGCTTTGACATCACTTGTCAACAAGTAAAGATTGAGCACCAACGTGCTAGTGGTTTGTTACTGCCGTTGGACATTCCCGTGTGGAAGTGGGATGATATCTCAACGTGCTTGGGGTACGCGATTGAAGCTTAGTACTGCTTTTCATCCACAAACTGATGGACAGTCTAAGCGTACGATATAGATCTTGGAAGATATGCTTCGAGCGTGTGCCCTAGATTGGAAGGGAAACTGGGATGAGTACTTATGTTTGGTAAAATTTGCTTATAATAATAGTTGGCAGGCAAGTATCTGTATGGCACCATTTGAGATGCTTTATGGTCGAAAGGGTAGCGCGACAGTTTGTTGGAATGAAACGAGAGATAAATTGATTGAAGGACCTGAGTTGGTTAGAGTGACTAATGAAAAGGTTGCTATAGCTACGAATCGACTGAATGAGGCCCAATTGAGACAGAAAGTGTATGCAGATAAACACCGACGTCCGTTAGAGTTTGTGGTGTGTGATAATGTGTTTTTAAAGGTGTTACCTTGGAAGGGTATACGCCGTTTTGGTTTGAAAGGAAAGCTCAGTCCTCGATATATTGGACTGTTTGAGATATTGGATCGAGTTGGTGAAGTGTCTTATCGTTTAGCATTACCGCCACAGTTATCTCATGTTCATAACGTATTTCACGTATCTCAGTTGCGGGGTTACAACTATCATCCATTGCACGTGGTGCAATATCCTTTTTCTAAAATTCGACCTGATCTTTCTTATGTTGAAGAACCCGAGGATATTATAGAACGCGAGGAGCGAGTAACTCGTAAAAGTTCCACCCCTTTCGTTAAAGTTCAATGGAAGAATCATTCTGCTAGCGAGGCCACTTGGGAACTCGAGAAAACCATGCGGGCCGAGCACCCTCATTTGTTTTCTAATTGGTGCGTTTCGATTCTATAACTTCTTTCAATTTTGAGGACGAAATTTTTTTTAAGTAGGTGGAGTTGTGATACCCGTATTTTAAACAATTAACGAAAAAAAAATATATTATTTTTTTAGTTAACGAAGTATATGGGTATTTTAGAATATATATATATATATATATATATATATATATATATATATATATATATATATATATATAATACTTAAATAAATAATCATTAAATTAATGTGATTGAAATAATGAAGTCAGTACATAGATATGTTAATTAACTAATGATTTATAGCTATAAAAAAATGTGTATGATCATTATTTTAGTGAACAAGTGAGTTTGGTGAAGTTTAGTGGTATCTACAACTACTCCATATTATATGTGTGGAATATTTGAAATGAGGATAGGCGTAGCAATTTGACAGCTCAAAACAACACTTCTTTAAATTTTTATTTGTATTTGTAAATGGTAAGGCTTTTGAATCTGAAACATTTATAATTACATAGTATCAAATAACTAACTACTAACGAATTTAATAAATTCTTCTTTAGAAACAAAGAACATAAGTGGACTTTACTTTTCACTTTTGTTTAGTATATTTGAGGTTGAGATATAGATAACGGAGTAGTTTCCTTTTCAATATTAAAATAATATATATTATATTTTGTACCAACTTATGTGCATGATGTACGTAGAGGTGTATACGAAATAGTTATATTTTTACAAGGTAATACTATTAAATACGATACAATTTTACACAAGATATTTATTTATTTATAGAATAGATATACCTAAACATTGCTACAACACTTATAGGCAGTGTACCTAATCGTATAGTAGTGTAGTTTTTAGTAAGTCCGGTTCGTCTTCAGGGAACTCGCCAAGTTTAACGCTATATTTTTTTACTTATAATAGTAAAAATACAAAAATATATATAAGTAGTATTATTATTATAAAAGGGGGTTTTTACTGTTTAATGACCGGTTTTTCGATTTTAAAACTTTAGTCGCAGTTAAAACCTAATGTAAAATATTAAAAATAAATATAACTTAATTTAAAGCGTAAAGTAAATAACGATAATGAAATTGCGATAAATAAAAGTGCGATAAAATAAAATTTGTGATAATTAAAAGGTACGATAAATAAAATGACAATAAATTAAAGTGCGATAATTAAAAGTGCAATTAAATATGAAATATATAAATTATGCTTATTTAAACTTCCGTAATCATGATGTTTGACGTGTTAATTTTAGTTTATTACCATGGGTTAATTGTACCTTGTCCTGGATTATTCAATATGTCCGTCTGGTTTTTGTCCATAACAGTCCATCAGTCATAAATATAAAGTGCGAGTGTCCTCGTCAAATTATCCTTATATCCGAAGTCAAATATTCCAACTAATTGGGGACTTAAACTATAATTACACCAAGTGTCCTTGTATATAATTCACCCCTGTTTTAATAAGTCCATTAACTATTAATTCATTCCCGTGTCCGGTTAAATGAACAATTATTAGTACTTATAAATATCCCGCCCATCGTGTCCAATCGAGTGTATATGGTTATTTATAGGTACGTCCAATTGTAAATCTTTATATTAAATTAACAAACTATCATTTAATTAAACAAATATAAAGCCCATTAATAGCCCATAGTCTAATTTTCACAAGTGTTGTTCTTTTGTCCAAACTCCAATTATGGTACAAAGCCCAATTACCCCGTCTTAATATTTTAGCCCAACATCACGATTACTTCGGCTTAAATAAGCATAATAATAACTTAGCTACTAGACATTAATTTAAAAAGGTTGAACATAACTTACAATGATTAAAAATAGCGTAGCGTTACACGGACAGAATTTCGACTTACACCCTTACAACATTCGCTAACATACCCTTATTATTAGAATTTAAAATTAAAATTATATAATATATATATATATATATATATATATATATATATATATATATATATATATATATATATATATATATATATATATATATATATATATATATATATATATATATATATATATATATACGTGAGAGAGATAGAGAAAAAGATATATTTAAGATCAACCAAAACTGAGAAATTTATAGGATGTCACCAGAAAATATTCACCATGCGATCGCATGGGATTTAGGCTTTCAGGCCATGCGATCGCATGGCCACTTTTTCCAGCTCATGTACTTTTGTTTGCTTCTTTGCCGACGGTTTAATAAATAAATATAATATATAAATAATTTTAAGAATTATTTAAATATTATATTATATTTATGTGCATAGTTGACTTGTAATTTTTAGTCCGTTGCGTCGAGCGTTGAGAGTTGACTCTGGTCCCGGTTCCGGATTTTCGAACGTCCTTGCGTACAATTTAATATCTTGTATTTTGCGTTTTGCGACTTGTACTTTTGTAATTTTGAGACGTTTCTTATCAATAATTTGAACCACTTTGATTGTACTTTGTACTTTTGAGCTTTTTGGTCGTTTGCATCTTCAATTCGTCGAATCTGTCTTTTGTCTTCACCTTTTATTATTTAAACGAATATTACTTGTAAATAGAACAATTGCAACTAAAAGCTTGTCTTTCTTGAGGGATAATGCTATGAAATATTTGTTCGTTTTTAGCATTATCAAATATTCCCACACTTGAGCGTTGCTTGTCCTCAAGCAATATAGTCTTGAAAAAAAATACTAGAATCACTTCTTTATTCTTCACACTTTGTACATCAGTGATTTCTATACGGCGGTATAAACAATGATAGTAACGTTGTGGTTTACAGTCCCACATGACTATGAAAATTTAGATCCTTAAGGAAATTGGATCTTTTATGAAAACATTTGATCTTTTGAAAATTAAATCTAGCTTTTACCCTAGATAAGTTTTCCGGAATAACCCTTCACCGGTGTTTGCAAATTGTTTTTGTGGGATTGGTGGGTTTCAGATTTGAAAATTTTAGCTCAAAACTTGCGGTTTTGTGTCACCCACTTGCTAACCTTGTATTAGGAAAGCAACACGTCCAGTATACTTGCTCCGTATATTACCTTTCGGTAAACTACCGTCCGGTTGTAAAGGAAAGCGTTGAACAAGCAACTGTTAAGGCAATGTCCCCTGACATGCTTTTAATTATGGTCTATAATGTGTCGGATGCAATTACTATCCTTTGTAGGAGCAATAGTAAAGCTCACCCTTTGGTTTTTTCGGTCTGGCACAAGGTCATGTCTTTGACCATGCTATGCAACCACCATTCTTACGGTTGACACCCGATTTGGTTTAGGTGACCTAATGAATTCCAGGTGAATTCCTAGGATTTTACGTTCAATGGTAATGAACGCATTGAAAATAGGGTTTTCAGAAAACAAATCGGTTTATAATTTTGATCAAAATATTTTCTCATTCAAGCTCGAGTTTAGATATCATCGAATTCCATGAGTTTGAATTCTCAATCTTTAAAAGTCAATCTCTAGGATTGAGTAATATCAGTCTTAAAAGCTGATTTTTGATCTTTAAGGAGATTATCATTTCTGGGGGTCTGATTCATTAGTCTTATCAAGCTAATTTGCACGGCGCCCTCCCCATTTTACTAGACAGATCCTCTCATGGTTAGGATAAGTCTGACCATTTGACGACCCTGTTTGATGCTGAGGTCCGTGGATTTCCAGCTGATTTTCGAGAAAAATTTTCAAGGTTTTTCGTAGACTCTACAACTGGTCTGGACGACAACTTCCTGACCTAAATCAAGAAGCGCGTTTCTTTTTCGAAAGACTTTACTTCCTTTTAATGATGGAATTGATTCATCATGTAGATCCATCTTTCTTTCAAATATATTACAATTTTCTGGGTAAAACGGTTAATTTTGTCCAAAACAAAAGTATCTTCAATTATTTTTACACAAATATATGATATATGTTCAAAATAACTTGGTAAATTTTTCCCACACTTGGCTTTTATTTTCCTTTTTATTGTCCTCTATTCCATTTTAAATGAATTCTAACATTTTGGTTTGTTTCTCAATTTATGTCCTTTCCGAGGTAACAATAATTTCGGTATTAACACCTAGTTTTATCGTTCATAAATATGTATAAACATGATTTTGAATTCATTTATTTGAAAATTTTTTAAAAATTTTACTAGAATTGGGTAGTCAGTATATAAGACTAGGGCTGTTCTTTATTATCAGAGAGCACTAGATTCTAATACAACTACTGCGTTACTAGTATTTTTAATGGTAACCAAGTGTATAAGTTAAAATTTTAAAAATCCGAAAGAATTTAACCCCTTCCCACACTTAAGATCTTGCAATGCCCTCATTTGCAAGAAATCAGTAACAATTTAAATTATTGAGGGTGATTAGCGTAGAAAAATGATTAAATTTTACCAAAGTTTCCAAACATATTGGCGTTTGTTTGTTGAATGATAAATGGTGCACATCATTTGTTCATTCCGTCTTGTTGTTACATCACATTTGTTTTTCGTTTTGTCGTCAAAATCAGTAGCTTTTGCTGAACTTAATGTCAGTCTTTGAAAATGCGCTGTTTTACCCTGTTGTGTACAATTGAAAATATACATACATACAAATATAAACATGCATGGTAATTTGAAATGGGACTTTAAATCCCACTTTCAAATCAAATATGAAATATTAGTACAACATAATAAAAATATTAAACTTACATAAAAGTATCAAAATATAATGTGTTCAAACATAAATAAATAGAAATAATAAAAAGATAAAAATCATAGAAATCACCAACAAGAACTATATCAATCTGGATAGGGGTTCCAGTTCATGTCATCGTCCGGGTTCCATAGTTGGTGATAGGTGTACTGATAGGCCTGGTTAGGGTCGTAGAGAGTATATGGTGGTATCATCTCGGGCTGGTGTGGAGGATAGTAAGCAGGTCGAGTCAGTACATAGTGATCCTGAGGTGACAGCCTGCTCATGATCTGACGCTGATGATAGTCCCATCTATCATGTTGTCGTTTCCTGGAATGCTCGTAATCATTCTGTCATAACCCGTCCTTAACCTTAAGAACGAGTTAGATAACGTATGATTTCATTGCGAGGTATTGACCTCTATATGCGACATTTTTAAAAGAACAACTGCATTTATATTACATTAAAAACCATAACTCTTATTTTAATACAAGCTTTAGACAATAAAAAGATGATTATCGTTTAGCGATATTCTTAGACTTACAAACTTTACATATGATGATAACAACACGATTTCTAGCATATTTTACAATACAAATCCTCGAATATGCAGTTTTGTTTTTGACACAAATATGAGTACGCAAGATCCTGCTTAAATTCAACATGTTGCAGCGGAAGCTTCTAATTATTACCTGAGAATAAACATGTTTAAAACGTCAACATAAAGTTGGTGAGATATAGGTTTAATGCCGGCAGCGATATAAATATAGACCACAAGATTTCATATATAAACATTTTAATAAAAATATTCTAAGTGGTTGAGCACTTGGTAACCATACTTAACATTTAATCACGTCGCATATTCCCTTTATTATGAAATCTTACTACACCGTACCAAGTGTAGTCACGAAACGAAGTACTGTGCAACCGTTGAATACTGGTCGTCCAGTCCGGTTGGGGTTGTCAGGCCCGATAGATCTATCAACAGGATTCACGTTTACAATACCGCTGTAAATAATAGTTACCAAGCTACAGGGAAGTATGCCAGTGGTACAACTCAACGTAGAATATATTTTTCAGTTACTTGTGTCCATAACGTAAAACATAAAATACATGTATTCTCATCCCGAAATACTTAGAGTTTAAAAGTGGGACTATATACTCACTTTTGTCTTGAAGATATGTAATTTCGACTTGGTCTCCGATTGATATCACGAACCTATCCATATATAATATATCAATACCTTTTCTTTTTAAAACAATCGTCACATATATATACTTATTATACTCTTAATACTTTTAATAATTTCTTAGTCCGTAGTTAGCAGTCCGATGTTAGTAATTCAATTTTAATGGTTCATTTTTAGGTGTTTAATAAACCCCCAATGAAATAAATAAAACCCCCATCGTATATGTATTGGTCGAGATTAATCTTGACCCACGGTACCGGTGTTGTCAAATGACGTGTTGCGTACAATCATGGGATCTTATGATTAATCTTCTCGTATTGTTTACGGGTGATCCTGAACCATATAAAATTAAATTATGAGTACATATACATAAAATATCATGTTATTTTAGAAAGATGTGATTTTTTTAATTTTCTCCAATAATTTTCGTGGCTAAACTAGTCTTAGATATCCAATCTCGTTTTGGTCATAGTTTCTTCGTTACAACTCCGTTTTCGTTGGTTCAACTTGCCACTTCCTTGGATCGAGTCCCTCTTTAAGACTATGAACTATAAATACCTTAGTTTGTATTCGAAATCACAGGTCATAGGTCAAACTTTAGTAAAACTTATGAAGTTAATCATTTTTGTTACAAAAATATCATTTAATGACCATTTTTCTAAAAATACTTATACTTTGAATTAAATCATGAAATTTTTATGTGTTAACATATTCATAAGAAATATCATTTTTCCAGAATATAAACCTCCAATTCAAAGTTCAAGATGGTTTTTAATTATCCAACCCAAAACAGCCCCCGGTTACACTCCGACGTCGTAAATTCAGTTTTTAAGGTGTTCTTTGAAAAACCAAGTTATACCTTGTTAAATTAGCATATATTTATGTTATATTACAGGTCTTGAAGTATTTTAAAAGTTAAGTTAGAAGGATCTATTTAGTTTGCAAACAAGTTTGAAAACATTCAAACTATGTTCTTGTTGTTAAAATTTTATACCACAAAATAAGATAGCTATATATATATGAATCGAATAAGGTTATGAACAAAGTTACTACCTCCAGTTACTTGGACAAGATTGCTGTAAAAGAGGAGTAAGAACCTAGAACCAAAAGGGTGATGGAATTGGATGAAAGATTGGAAGTAAGTTTGTGTTCTTGGAAAGGATTCTTGAAGTGTTTTTGTAAAGGTTTTCTTATGGTGTTTAAGGCTTGTTTCTATGGCTAGATCTTCATGGTTTCTTGCTGAATGGTTATGGAGTTTAAGGCTCTTGAGAGTGTGTGTGTTTTTAGCTAAAGATTTGAAGTAAAAGTGAATCAAAAATGGAGTACTTCTTACTCCTTAAAAACGTGATCAAGGGGGGGGGGACATGGACAAATTTCAAGCTTGTAATCTTATGTATTTAGTCAAGCAATCATACAAAGTAATTACCTTATACATAAGGCATTGAACAAGGGCTGGTTGGTGGTGATTTGATGTGTATATACCAATAGTAAATACATATAGGAGCTAGGTATGATACGAGTACATATACTCTAGATATACGTATAGAAATTTTGTGAAAAATGGAATGAGGATTCAAATATAGCTATCTTTTGTGAATACACTTATATTGTTTTATGTATTTAAGTCCTTAAAAAGTGATTAAATACATTACTTATACGATATATGTATAAACATTATAGGTCATAAGTATTTATGTCAATTAACGTTACGTATGGTTATCGTTTTGAAAACTTAAGTTAGTAGTTTCAAAATATACTTATAACTTATTGTTATTAATACAAAATAAGATATTATAACATTCTTAGATCATGTTAAATATGTATGTATATATATATACACACAAACGTATAATTATCATATATTGTATAGTTCGTGATATCATCGGTCAAACTAGACGGTCAAACGTTGTGTAAACTCTTTTCAAAAACATAAATCTCATCAATTTGGATTGCTTATCATGTTGGTAAGGTTTAATTTATATAAATATTAATCTTATAAGTATAGAACGATCGAAAAAGTGCGGGTCATTACAGTACCTACCAGTTAAATAAATTTCGTCCCGAAATTTTAAAATTGTACCTATTTTGCGTCATCGGAAAACAAGTGTGGATATTTTTGTTTCATCTGATCCTCCCGTTCCCAAGTAAACTCGGGACCTCTTCAAGCATTCCAACGTACCTTAACGATCGGTATGTTGCTCTGCTTGAGCTGTTTAACTTCACGGTCCATGATTTCGATTGGTTCTTCGATGAATTGTAGTTTTTCGTCGACATGGATTTCTTCAAGAGGAATGGTGAGGTCTTCCTTTGCAAGACACTTCTTAAGGTTCGAGATGTGAAAGGTATTATGTACTCCGGCGAGTTGTTGCGGTAACTCGAGTCGATAAGCTACCGGTCCAATGCGTTCGATAATCTTGAACGGGCCTACATATCTTGGGTTTAGTTTACCCCTTTTTCCAAAACGTATTACACCTTTCCATGGTGACACCTTTAACATAACCATGTCACCGATTTGAAACTCTAATGGTTTCCTTCGAACATCGGCGTAGCTCTTTTGGCGACTATGTGCTGTTTTCAATCTCTCCTTGATTTGTACTATCTTCTCAGTCGTTTCGTGTATGATCTCGGGACCAGTTAATTGTCGATCTCCTACTTCATTCCAACAAATAGGAGATCTACACTTCCTTCCATACAATGCTTTGAATGGTGCAGCTTTAATGCTCGCATGATAACTATTATTATACGAGAATTCTGCTAACGGTAAATACTTATCCCATCCGTTTCCAAAATCGATCACACATGCCCTGAGCATGTCTTCAAGAGTCTGAATTGTTCTTTCACTCTGCCCGTCGGTTTGCGGATGATATGCGGTGCTCATATCCAAACGAGTTCCTAGGGCCTCTTGTAGTGATTGCCAGAACTTTGAGGTAAATCTACTATCACGATCAGATATAATGGAAATAGGTATTCCATGCCTTGAAACTATTTCCTTTATATATAATCGTAATAATTTCTCCATTCTATCTGTTTCCTTTATAGGCAAGAAATGTGCAGATTTGGTAAGACGATCAACAATTACCCAAATGGTGTCGTATCCCCAGGCAGTCTTTGGTAACTTCGTGATGAAATCCATGGTAATACCGTCCCATTTCCATTCTGGAATTTCTGGTTGTTGAAGTAACCCTGACGGCTTCTGGTGTTCTGCTTTGACTTTGGAACAAGTTAAACACTCCCCAACATATGTTGCAACGTCTGTCTTTAAATTAGGCCACCAATAATGTGTCTTAAGATCTTGGTACATCTTTCCAACTCCAGGATGTATCGAATATCTTGTCTTATGTGCCTCGTTCAATATCAACTTCCTTAATCCACCCAACTTCGGTACCCAAATATGATTTGCAAAATATCGAATTCCATCTTCCCGCATAACGAGTTGCTTCTCATACTTCTTCATTATTTCATTTCTTATGTTTTCTTTAGTAAGTGCTTCTCGTTGAACTTCTTTGATTTGTGAGTTGAGATTCATGCGAATTTTTATGTTCATCGCTCGTACTCGAATTGGTTCTCGTTCTTTTCTACTTAGAGCATCGGCCACCACGTTCGCCTTCCCGGGATGATAACGAATTTCACAATCATAGTCGTTTATTAACTCGACCCACCTACGTTGCCTCATGTTCAGCTGTTTCTGATCAAAAATATGTTGAAGACTTTTATGATCAGTAAACACAGTGCATTTAACCCCATACAAGTAGTGTCTCCATATCTTTAATGCAAACACGACTGCTCCCAGTTCTAGATCATGTGTCGTATAATTCCGCTCGTGAATCTTCAATTGTCGGGATGCGTATGCAATAACTTTCTTCCGTTGCATAAGAACGCAACCAAAACCTTGTCGCGAAGCATCACAATATATTTCAAAATCATCGTTCCCTTCTGGTAACGATAAAATGGGCGCCGTAGTTAACTTCTTCTTTAGTAATTGAAATGCACTCTCCTGCTCAGAGGTCCATTCATATTTCTTCCCTTTTTGCGTTAACGCTGTCAACGGCTTAGCTATTCGGGAAAAATCTTGAATAAACCTTCTATAATAACCGGCTAAACCCAAAAATTGGCGTATCTGCGTTGGTGTCTTAGGAGTCTCCCATTTTTCAATGGCTTCAATTTTTGCTGGATCAACCTGAATTCCTTTGCTACTAACAACGTGGCCAAGAAATTGCACTTCTTTTAACCAGAAAGCACACTTAGAAAATTTAGCGTATAGCTGTTCTTTTCTCAACAACTCTAATATCAACCTTAAATGCTGTTCATGCTCTTGCTCACTCTTGGAATAGATAAGAATATCATCAATGAAAACGATAACAAACTTATCTAAATACGGACTACAAACTCGATTCATGAGGTCCATGAATACAGCTGGCGCATTCGTCAATCCAAACGGCATGACTAAAAATTCGTAATGACCATAACGTGTCCGAAAAGCAGTTTTCGGAATGTCCTCTTCTTTGACACGTAGTTGATGATAGCCCGATCTTAGGTCGATTTTCGAATAAACACATGATCCTTGTAATTGATCAAATAAGTCATCAATTCTCGGTAGTGGATACCGATTCTTGATAGTTAACTTATTTAATTCACGATAATCTATACACATCCTAAAAGATCCATCTTTCTTCTTAACAAATAAAATTGGAGCTCCCCACGGTGAAGTACTTGGTCATATGAATCCACGATCCAGTAATTCTTTTAACTGACTCTGAAGTTCTTTTAACTCGGACGGTGCAAGTCTATATGGAGCACGGGCAACCGGTGCAGCTCCTGGTACAAGATCTATTTGAAATTCTACAGATCTAAATGGAGGTAATCCCGGCAACTCTTCCGGAAATACTTCAGGAAAATCTCTTGCCACAGGCACGTCATTGATGCACTTCTCTTTTTCTTTCTTTTCGACTTTATTAACATGTGCTAAGATAGCATAGCACCCTTTCTTCAAGCACTTTTGAGCTTTCAAATAACTAATGAGTTTTAGCTTTGAGTTACCCTTCTCTCCATAAATCATTACTGGCGTTTTATCCTTACGAGGAATGCGAATTGCCTTCTTGGTGCACACAACTTCAGCTCCTATTTTGGACATCCAGTCCATGCCGATTATTACATCAAAACTTCCTAATTCTACGGGTATCAAATCAATTTTAAACGTTTCTCCGGCTAAATTTATTTCACAATCACAACAAATTTTATCGGCTTTAATTAGTTTACCATTAGCTAACTCAATCATGTACTTAGCATCTAGAGGTAATGATGAACAATTCAATTTAGCGTGAAAGTCTCTACACACGTAACTTCTATCAGCACAAGTATCAAATATAATAGACGCTGATAAGTTATTAATGGTAAACGTACCCGTAACAAGCTCCGGGTCTTCACGTGCCTCTCTAGCATTAATAACAAATGCTCTCCCACGTGCAGGTCCAACATTCTTCTCTGGATTCGGGCACTGGCTCTTATAATGACCCTGTTTTCCATACCCAAAATAAGTAACGGTAGCCAAAGCAGTTCTATTTGCATTGGTGGCAGGAGTCTTGGTACCATTTGTATTTGTAACGAGAGCCCTACAATCTTCAGCAAGATGACCCTATTGATTACATTTGTTGCACACCACACTACAGTAACCAAAGTGATGTTTATGGCATCGGTTGCATAAAGGATTTTGTCCTTTGTAACCAAAACCTGAACCACTACCCGCACCTTTCGTGGTTTCTTGTTTCTTAAAAGATTGTTGTTGGTTACCTCGATCATAATTTCCATTCCACTTTCTTTTGTTACCCAATACCTTCACATCAGTATTGGATGATTTCTTATCCAAGATGACCTGATCCATTAGTTCGTTTGCCATGGTTATAGCTTCATGAATTGTCTTAGGTCTCGATGCTGTAACGTTTGCCTTGACCTTTGTGGGCAAACCATCTTTGTACATTTCAATCTTCCGTTCTTCGGTTGGAACCAATTCAGGACATAGCAAAACTAATTCCATGAATCGCTGATTGTAGTTGGTGATTTCAGTACCAACAACCTTCAGGCTTCGTAATTCATCTTCCAACTTCCTAACCTCGTTCCTTGGACAATATTCGTTGATTAACATTGTTTTGAATTCTTCCCACGGAGTATCATAAGCTACATCTCCTCCTACAGCCTTCACATAATTTTTCCACCACGTGAGTGCACTATCTTGTAAAGTGCACGATGCATACTTGGTCATGTCCTTTTCAACACAACCACTAATTTTAAACACAGTCTCCATCTTTTCTATCCACCGGGTTAAACCGATCGGTCCTTCTGTTCCACTGAATGATCCTCAGTTTACATCTAAATTTTGGAAGGGGTTACACAAAGCTTGGGGTACGCGATTGAAGCTTAGTACTGCTTTTCATCCACAAACTGATGGACAGTCTAAGCGTACGATATAGATCTTGGAAGATATGCTTCGAGCGTGTGCCCTAGATTGGAAAGGAAACTGGGATGAGTACTTATGTTTGGTAAAATTTGCTTATAATAATAGTTGGCAGGCAAGTATCTGTATGGCACCATTTGAGATGCTTTATGGTCGAAAGTGTAGCGCGACAGTTTGTTGGAATGAAACGAGAGAGAAATTGATTGAAGGACCTGAGTTGGTTAGAGTGACTAATGAAAAGGTTGCTATAGCTACGAATCGACTGAATGAGGCCCAATTGAGACAGAAAGTGTATGCAGATAAACACCGACGTCCGTTAGAGTTTGTGGTGTGTGATAATGTGTTTTTAAAGGTGTTACCTTGGAAGGGTATACGTCGTTTTGGTTTGAAAGGAAAGCTCAGTCCTCGATATATTGGACTGTTTGAGATATTGGATCGAGTTGGTGAAGTGTCTTATCGTTTAGCATTACCGCCACAGTTATCTCATGTTCATAACGTATTTCACGTATCTCAGTTGCGGGGTTACAACTATCATCCATTGCACGTGGTGCAATATCCTTTTTCTAAAATTCGACCTGATCTTTCTTATGTTGAAGAACCCGAGGATATTATAGAACGCGAGGAGCGAGTAACTCGTAAAAGTTCCACCCCTTTCGTTAAAGTTCAATGGAAGAATCATTCTGCTAGCGAGGCCACTTGGGAACTCGAGGAAACCATGCGGGCCGAGCACCCTCATTTGTTTTCTAATTGGTGCGTTTCGATTCTATAACTTCTTTCAATTTTGAGGACGAAATTTTTTTTAAGTAGGTGGAGTTGTGATACCCGTATTTTAAACAATTAACGAAAAAAATATATATTATTTTTTTAGTTAACGAAGTATATGGGTATTTTAGAATATATATATATATATATATATATATATATATATATATATATATATATATATATATATATATATATATATATATATATATATATATATAATACTTAAATAAATAATCATTAAATTAATGTGATTGAAATAATGAAGTCAGTACATAGATATGTTAATTAACTAATGATTTATAGCTATAAAAAAAAATGTGTATGATCATTATTTTAGTGAACAAGTGAGTTTGGTGAAGTTTAGTGGTATCTACAACTACTCCATATTATATGTGTGGAATATTTGAAATGAGGATAGGCGTAGCAATTTGACAGCTCAAAACAACACTTCTTTAAATTTTTATTTGTATTTGTAAATGGTAAGGCTTTTGAATCTGAAACATTTATAATTACATAGTATCAAATAACTAACTACTAACGAATTTAATAAATTCTTCTTTAGAAACAAAGAACACAAGTGGACTTTACTTTTCACTTTTGTTTAGTATATTTGAGGTTGAGATATAGATAACGGAGTAGTTTCCTTTTCAATATTAAAATAATATATATTATATTTTGTACCAACTTATGTGCATGATGTACGTAGAGGTGTATACGAAATAGTTATATTTTTACAAGGTAATACTATTAAATACGATACAATTTTACACAAGATATTTATTTATTTATAGAATAGATATACCTAAACATTGCTACAACACTTATAGGCAGTGTACCTAATCGTATAGTAGTGTAGTTTTTAGTAAGTCCGGTTCGTCCTCAGGGAAATCGCCAAGTTTAACGCTATATTTTTTTACTTATAATAGTAAAAATATAAAAATATATATAAGTAGTATTATTATTATAAAAGGGGGTTTTTACTGTTTAATGACCGGTTTTTCGATTTTAAAACTTTAGTCGCAGTTAAAACCTAATGTAAAATATTAAAAATAAATATAACTTAATTTAAAGCGTAAAGTAAATAACGATAATGAAATTGCGATAAATAAAAGTGCGATAAAATAAAATTTGTGATAATTAAAAGGTACGATAAATAAAATGACAATAAATTAAAGTGCGATAATTAAAAGTGCAATTAAATATGAAATATATAAATTATGCTTATTTAAACTTCCGTAATCATGATGTTTGACGTGTTAATTTTAGTTTATTACCATGGGTTAATTGTACCTTGTCCTGGATTATTCAATATGTCCGTCTGGTTTTTGTCCATAACAGTCCATCAGTCATAAATATAAAGTGCGAGTGTCCTCGTCAAATTATCCTTATATCCGAAGTCAAATATTCCAACTAATTGGGGACTTAAACTATAATTACACCAAGTGTCCTTGTATATAATTCACCCCTGTTTTAATAAGTCCATTAACTATTAATTCATTCCCGTGTCCGGTTAAATGAACAATTATTAGTACTTATAAATATCCCGCCCATCGTGTCCAATCGAGTGTATATGGTTATTTATAGGTACTTCCAATTGTAAATCTTTATATTAAATTAACAAACTATCATTTAATTAAACAAATATAAAGCCCATTAATAGCCCATAGTCTAATTTTCACAAGTGTTGTTCTTTTGTCCAAACTCCAATTATGGTACAAAGCCCAATTACCCCGTCTTAATATTTTAGCCCAACATCACGATTACTTCGGCTTAAATAAGCATAATAATAACTTAGCTACTAGACATTAATTTAAAAAGGTTGAACATAACTTACAATGATTAAAAATAGCGTAGCGTTACACGGACAGAATTTCGACTTACACCCTTACAACATTCGCTAACATACCCTTATTATTAGAATTTAAAATTAAAATTAAAATTAAAATTATAATATATATATATATATATATATATATATATATATATATATATATATATACGTGAGAGAGATAGAGAAAAAGATATATTTAAGATCAACCAAAACGGAGAAATTTATAGGATGTCACCAGAAACTATTCACCATGCGATCGCATGGGATTTAGGCTTTCAGGCCATGCGATCGCATGGCCACTTTTTCCAGCTCATGTACTTTTGTTTGCTTCTTTGCCGACGGTTTAATAAATAAATATAATATATAAATAATTTTAAGAATTATTTAAATATTATATTATATTTATGTGCATAGTTGACTTGTAATTTTTAGTCCGTTGCGTCGAGCGTTGAGAGTTGACTCTGGTCCCGGTTCCGGATTTTCGAACGTCCTTGCGTACAATTTAATATCTTGTATTTTGCGTTTTGCGACTTGTACTTTTGTAATTTTGAGACGTTTCTTATCAATAATGTGAACCACTTTGATTGTACTTTGTACTTTTGAGCTTTTTGGTCGTTTGCATCTTCAATTCGTCGAATCTGTCTTTTGTCTTCACCTTTTATTATTTAAACAAATATTACTTGTAAATAGAACAATTGCAACTAAAAGCTTGTCTTTCTTGAGGGATAATGCTATGAAATATTTGTTCGTTTTTAGCATTATCAAATATTCCCACACTTGAGCGTTGCTTGTCCTCAAGCAATATAGTCTTGAAAAAAAAAATACTAGAATCACTTCTTTATTCTTCACACTTTGTACATCAGTGATTTCTATACGGCGGTATAAACAATGATAGTAACGTTGTGGTTTACAGTCCCACATGACTATGAAAATTTAGATCCTTAAGGAAATTGGATCTTTTATGAAAACATTTGATCTTTTGAAAATTAAATCTAGCTTTTACCCTAGATAAGTTTTCCGGAATAACCCTTCACCGGTGTTTGCAAATTGTTTTTGTGGGATTGGTGGGTTTCAGATTTGAAAATTTTAGCTCAAAACTTGCGGTTTTGTGTCACCCACTTGCTAACCTTGTATTAGGAAAGCAACACGTCCAGTATACTTGCTCCGTATATTACCTTTCGGTAAACTACCGTCCGGTTGTAAAGGAAAGCGTTGAACAAGCAACTGTTAAGGCAATGTCCCCTGACATGCTTTTAATTATGGTCTATAATGTGTCGGATGCAATTACTATCCTTTGTAGGAGCAATAGTAAAGCTCACCCTTTGGTTTTTTTGGTCTGGCACAAGGTCCTGTCTTTGACCATGCTATGCAACCACCGTTCTTACGGTTGACACCCGATTTTGTTTAGGTGACCTAATGAATTCCAGATGAATTCCTAGGATTTTACGTTTAATGGTAATGAACGCATTGAAAATAGGGTTTTCAGAAAACAAATCGGTTTATAATTTTGATCAAAATATTTTCTCATTCAAGCTCGAGTTTAGATATCATCGAATTCCATGAGTTTGAATTCTCAATCTTTAAAAGTCAATCTCTAGGATTGAGTAATATCAGTATTAAAAGCTATTTTTGATCTTTAAGGAGATTATCATTTCTGGGGGTCTGATTCATTAGTCTTATCAAGCTAATTTGCACGGCGCCCTCCCCATTTTACTAGACAGATCCTCTCATGGTTAGGATAAGTCTGACCATTTGACGACCCTGTTTGATGCTGAGGTCCGTGGATTTCCAGCTGATTTTCGAGAAAAATTTTCAAGGTTTTTCGTAGACTCTACAACTGGTCTGGACGACAACTTCCTGACCTAAATCAAGAAGCGCGTTTCTTTTTCGAAAGACTTTACTTCCTTTTAATGATGGAATTGATTCATCATGTAGATCCATCTTTCTTTCAAATATATTACAATTTTCTGGGTAAAACGGTTAATTTTGTCCAAAACAAAAGTATCTTCAATTATTTTTACACAAATATATGATATATGTTCAAAATAACTTGGTAAATTTTTCCCACACTTGGCTTTTATTTTCCTTTTTATTGTCCTCTATTCCATTTTAAATGAATTCTAACATTTTGGTTTGTTTCTCAATTTATGTCCTTTCCGAGGTAACAATAATTTCGGTATTAACACCTAGTTTTATCGTTCATAAATATGTATAAACATGATTTTGAATTCATTTATTTGAAAATTTTTTAAAAATTTTACTAGAATTGGGTAGTCAGTATATAAGACTAGGGATGTTCTTTATTATCAGAGAGCACTAGATTCTAATACAACTACTGCGTTACTAGTATTTTTAATGGTAACCAAGTGTATAAGTTAAAATTTTAAAAATCCGAAAGAATTTAACCCCTTCCCACACTTAAGATCTTGCAATGCCCTCATTTGCAAGAAATCAGTAACAATTTAAATTATTGAGGGTGATTAGCGTAGAAAAATGATTAAATTTTACCAAAGTTTCCAAACATATTGGCGTTTGTTTGTTGAATGATAAATGGTGCACATCATTTGTTCATTCCGTCTTGTTGTTACATCACATTTGTTTTTCGTTTTGTCGTCAAAATCAGTAGCTTTTGCTGAACTTAATGTCAGTCTTTGAAAATGCGCTGTTTTACCCTGTTGTGTACAATTGAAAATATACATACATACAAATATAAACATGCATGGTAATTTGAAATGGGACTTTAAATCCCACTTTCAAATCAAATATGAAATATTAGTACAACATAATAAAAATATTAAACTTACATAAAAGTATCAAAATATAATGTGTTCAAACATAAATAAATAGAAATAATAAAAAGATAAAAATCATAGAAATCACCAACAAGAACTATATCAATCTGGATAGGGGTTCCAGTTCATGTCATCGTCCGGGTTTCATAGTTGGTGATAGGTGTACTGATAGGCCTGGTTAGGGTCGTAGAGAGTATATGGTGGTATCATCTCGGGCTGGTGTGGAGGATAGTAAGCAGGTCGAGTCAGTACATAGTGATCCTGAGGTGACAGCCTGCTCATGATCTGACGCTGATGATAGTCCCATCTATCATGCTGTCGTTTCCTGGAATGCTCGTAATCATTCTGTCATAACCCGTCCTTAACCTTAAGAACGAGTTAGATAACGTATGATTTCATTGCGAGGTATTGACCTCTATATGCGACATTTTTAAAAGAACAACTGCATTTATATTACATTACAAACCATAACTCTTATTTTAATACAAGCTTTAGACAATAAAAAGATGATTATCGTTTAGCGATAATCTTAGACTTACAAACTTTACATATGATGATAACAACACGATTTCTAGCATATTTTACAATACAAATCCTCGGATATGCAGTTTTGTTTTTGACACAAATATGAGTACGCAAGATCCTGCTTAAATTCAACATGTTGCAGCGGAAGCTTCTAATTATTACCTGAGAATAAACATGTTTAAAACGTCAACATAAAGTTGGTGAGATATAGGTTTAATGCCGGCAGCGATATAAATATAGACCACAAGATTTCATATATAAACATTTTAATAAAAATATTCTAAGTGGTTGAGCACTTGGTAACCATACGTAACATTTAATCACGTCGCATATTCCCTTTATTTTGAAATCTTACTACACCGTACCAAGTGTAGTCACGAAACAAAGTACTGTGCAACCGTTGAATACTGGTCGTCCAGTCCGGTTGGGGTTGTCAGGCCCGATAGATCTATCAACAGGATTCGCGTTTACAATACCGCTGTAAATAATAGTTACCAAGCTACAGGGAAGTATGCCAGTGGTACAACTCAACGTAGAATATATTTTTCAGTTACTTGTGTCCATAACGTAAAACATAAAATACATGTATTCTCATCCCGAAATACTTAGAGTTTAAAAGTGGGACTATATACTCACTTTTGTCTTGAAGATATGTAATTTTGACTTGGTCTCCGATTGATATCACGAACCTATCCATATATAATATATCAATACCTTTTCTTTTTAAAACAATCGTCACATATATATACTTATTATACTTTTAATACTTTTAATACTTTTAATAATTTCTTAGTCCGTAGTTAGCAGTCCGATGTTAGTAATTCAATTTTAATGGTTCATTTTTAGGTGTTTAATAAACCCCCAATGAAATAAATAAAACCCCCATCGTATATGTATTGGTCGAGATTAATCTTGATCCACGGTACCGGTGTTGTCAAATGACGTGTTGCGTACATAAAGTACCGGTGTTGTCAAATGACGTGTTGCGTACAATCATGGGATCTTATGATTAATCTTCTCGTATTGTTTACGGGTGATCCTGAACCATATAAACTTAAATTATGAGTACATATACATAAAATATCATGTTATTTTAGAAAGATGTGATTTTTTTAATTTTCTCCAATTATTTTCGTGGCTAAACTAGTCTTAGATATCCGATCTCGTTTTGGTCATAGTTTCTTCGTTACAACTCCGTTTTCGTTGGTTCAACTTGCCACTTCCTTGGATCGAGTCCCTCTTTAAGACTATGAACTGTAAATACCTTAGTTTGTATTCGAAATCACAGGTCATAGGTCAAACTTTAGTAAAACTTATGAAGTTAATCATTTTTGTTACAAAAATATCATTTAATGACCATTTTTCTAAAAATACTTATACTTTGAATTAAATCATGAAATTTTTATGTGTTAACATATTCATAAGAAATATCATTTTTCCAGAATATAAACCTCCAATTCAAAGTTCAAGATGGTTTTTAATTATCCAACCCAAAACAGCCCCCGGTTACACTCCGACGTCGTAAATTCAGTTTTTAAGGTGTTCTTTGAAAAACCAAGTTATACCTTGTTAAATTAGCATATATTTATATTATATTACAGGTCTTGAAGTATTTTAAAAGTTAAGTTAGAAGGATCTATTTAGTTTGCAAACAAGTTTGAAAACATTCAAACTATGTTCTTGTTGTTAAAATTTTATACCACAAAATAAGATAGCTATATATATATGAATCGAATAAGGTTATGAACAAAGTTACTACCTCCAGTTACTTGGACAAGATTGCTGTAAAAGAGGAGTAAGAACCTAGAACCAAAAGGGTGATGGAATTAGATGAAAGATTGGAAGTAAGTTTGTGTTCTTGGAAAGGATTCTTGAAGTGTTTTTGTAAAGGTTTTCTTATGGTGTTTAAGGCTTGTTTCTATGGCTAGATCTTCATGGTTTCTTGCTGAATGGTTATGGAGTTTAAGGCTCTTGAGAGTGTGTGTGTGTTTTTAGCTAAAGATTTGAAGTAAAAGTGAATCAAAAATGGAGTACTTCTTACTCCTTAAAAACGTGATCAAGGGGGGGGACATGGACAAATTTCAAGCTTGTAATCTTATGTATTTAGTCAAGCAATCATACAAAGTAATTACCTTATACATAAGGCATTGAACAAGGGCTGGTTGGTGGTGATTTGATGTGTATATACCAATAGTAAATACGTATAGGAGCTAGGTATGATACGAGTACATATACTCTAGATATACGTATAGAAATTTTGTGAAAAATGGAATGAGGATTCAAATATAGCTATCTTTTGTGAATACACTTATATTGTTTTATGTATTTAAGTCCTTAAAAAGTGATTAAATACATTACTTATACGATATATGTATAAACATTATAGGTCATAAGTATTTATGTCAATTAACGTTACGTATGGTTATCGTTTTGAAAACTTAAGTTAGTAGTTTCAAAATATACTTATAACTTATTGTTATTAATACAAAATAAGATATTATAACATTCTTAGATCATGTTAAATATGTATGTATACATATATATACACAAACGTATAATTATCATATATTGTATAGTTCGTGATATCATCGGTCAAACTAGAAGGTCAAACGTTGTGTAAACTCTTTTTAAAAACATAAATCTCATCAATTTGGATTGCTTATCATGTTGGTAAGGTTTAATTTATATAAATATTAATCTTATAAGTATAGAACGATCGAAAAAGTGCGGGTCATTACACATTCCGAGCTTGCCACTGCTCCATCTGACCAAATCTATCCTCGTTTGTCATTTCCACCTCATCTACACGCAGGTAGACGTCAGTCATAGCCTCCCTAATGACATCCCTAATGTCATCCGCTTCCTCCATTTCCTCATCTGAACCTCTCTCTACCTGAGGATAACTACCAACATATGGTATTGCCTGATTGCGTCTACTTTTCAATACTTTAGCACCCTGATAGACCCTCAATCCTAAAGGCTCAACCTATTCCCTACATACCATAAGTGGACCACCTTGATCCCTATCTATACCCAAATACTCTCCAATGAGAGTAACACAAATACCTCCTTCTTTTATTCCCCCTTCCTGTATTCCTTCCACCATCTTAGACAAATAATAACCAACACAGTAAGGGATATTAACAAAGCCTCTTGGGTCTCGAATACACTTTAGGTAAAATAAATCATGTAAGGTCATTTTCTCCTTATTGTGACCTCTCTGTGTAATCGAGTTAGCCAAAAATCTATGAATTATATGAAGCTCGGCTTTGTTAATATGTAAGTAGGAGTGTTTTCCTCCTAGTGTAAAAACATTATAACCTGACATACGCCTCCAGACGGCGTTCGCATCAAAATTCCTATCTACCCTTTCACCACGATAAATCAAATTCATACAATCGGGTAGTAGTAATTCACCAGGAGTATATATCTGCAAAGCCCTGGCCATGTCCAGCATGGACATCCTGTACATCCTACGGCCAAGTATAAATCTAAGAAAACTTTTATCATCTAATCTATCTACATCTGCATTTAATGCTATAGTACTCATAAGCTCAATGCACCATTCCTTATATACAGGTCTACGAATGGTGAATAAACGTTCCCAATCGTGAAAAGAAGAACTGCCATACCTTTGGATCAGATGCTCCTTAACTGAGTTAACTAGTTGGACCCTTTCTAAAGGCTCCCAATCGATTACCCTCGGCACTTCTACATTTTTCGATATCAGTTTGAATTTGTTACTTTGATATGTTGGGTAATCTCTCCAGCTTCTATCGAATCTCAGATTAGGATGCAATGTGTGTTCAGGAATCATTGGGTATTCTACTGACGGATGCATCGGAAATACTATAAAGGCATCAACAAATTGTAGCGGATCATAATAAGGTACGTGTTGATCAGGTTGATGTTGTTGTTCCTGTTGTGGTTCTTGTTCGGGTTCTGGCTCGTATTGCAATTCTGGCTCAGGTTTCGGTTGTGGTTGTCTAGATGATGATGATGCACCTCCAGTTTCAGTATATTTCTACAAAACACATTAAACACGAAATTTGTGCATCCAAATATGCATTAGTGTTAGCAAGATAACAACTTGAAACAATTACAATAACATGTTCAATCAAAATTAAACTTATACGCATTTTCACAATTTTAACAATTCTACACTTTTTCAAATAATCATATATGAAAATGTATACAAAGTTCATAAGCATTTAACTCAAATAACATGTCAAAATAGTCATTACTAGCAATTAAACAAGTCTCAAATGGCAATTATATCAAATTAATCAAGTTCATGAATTTTTGACCTAAAAAGTCCACTTTAATTCTCAAAAATCATGTTTAGGATCAAAGTTTGGATCATTTAGCTACCTAAACATGTTACACTACTTAATTTAGCAATAATTCATGATAAAAATCGGCCATAACCTGTATATATCAAAAAGCCCCAAATTGCTCAAGAACACAAACCCTAGATTCCTAAAATTTTTGAAGTTTTTGGCTTCAAATTATGTTAAATAACATCAATCTAGGTTATACATGCATAAAATACTAACAATTTAACTCTAATTACACTAGAAATTAACAAAATCAAATTAGGTAAAATATAGCTCAAGAACACTAAAAATTAAATTTAAAGAGGTTTAGGGGTGAAATTGTTACCCTTCTTGATAAACTTCTTATCAAATTCATGATTAGAGCAGATTGTAGCGAGAAATTTGGTGAAATTTGAGTGAAAAATGGTGATTTTTGGTGATAATATGTGTGTGTTTTCGTATATGTGTGTGTGTAAAATATGGAGACAGAACACAGCTCACTGGTGCTTTTGATCCTGGCCAGATATTGGCCTCCATGCGATCGCATGGATTTGTAGGCCAAACCCCATGCGATCGCATGGGGGTCTGGTATTTTTTTTTTATATATAAAAACCTTATACTAATAAAACATAAATTAATAAAATTTTAAAAATTTGTTTCTTTTTAGGAGTGAGGGTGTTTCGGATCGTTGTCCTAGTCCGTCCCTCGACAAAATTTTTAAAATTTTTCATTTTTAAGCGCAGTTTTAAAAGCAAAGATTTTTGGATTTTTTAAATATTTTTGGCATACTTTAATTCAATAACATTAAAAATAATGATAATAAAAGTTCTCGTCCCTCCCTCGGGTAAAGCAATTTCGGTTCAATGACCTAGTTTTCAACTCACGACGAATTTTAAAAATCATATTTTTAACTTAGTGAAATAAAGTAAATTTTTGTTTTTAAATTCACACCAAACTTAAATTTAAAATGCATAAAATTAAAAATTCATATTATTAAAATTTTAAAAATTCACACCAAATTTATATTATAAATTTGTTTTTATACATACAAACTTATATTAAAAACATAAATTTTTCAAATATTTACAAACTTAAATATATTGATTTAAAAAGTTTACAATAATAATTTAATATTAATATATTAATTTTAAAAACAAAGTAAAAATTAAAATTAAAATTTTTTTGGTCTTTTATCCCACTTTAATCAATCAAATATTATCAAAAATATACGTCCCTCTTTTCGGTAAAGTAATTTCGGTTCAACGACCTAGTTTTACTCCTGACGAATTTCTGAAATATTTTAGGTTGATTGATTACCTTAAGAATAAACGGTAAATTTCGCAGTGATGTAATAAATTTTTGTATGATATCAATAATTTCGGTTACGCATACCTAATTTTATTGAATACCAATTTAATACTTTATAGCGAACGATTTAGCGTTTATTATTAAAAGGTTAAAAGCAATAAAATAAAAATAAAAACTGTACATACTTACCTATGAGATAGAATTCTAAGTGACCTGCTTTAGCCCACTCATAAGATAGTCGGACTAATTGGTTTTCCATAGCTACATAGGCATAACCTCGAGCATTCAACGATTTTTCTTCGAAACATATGAACGGTCCTTCTCTGCATAAAGTAACGAACTCGGTATTGGAATATGTTTGATTCGTCGAGCATTTTCCTTCGTGTGACCATTTTCCGCATTTGTGACATCTTTCAAGGTGTCGTGCTCTTCTTTTCGCTGCGGATTTTGATTTTACTTTACCAAAATGTAACTTATTATGATCGTTCCTGAGTTCTTTTCTTACTCCATCCAATTTGGCTCTTATTACTGATACCAGGTCACTCGGGAGTGTGTCATTATTATGTTTAGTGATCAAAGCGTGTAGCATTAGACCATGGTTTAGTTCACAGGAATTCTTCATCTCGTAAAACCTAAAAAAAATAAAAATTCAGAATGGGGGGAGAAGACTAGTTCTTTAGGGTCTGCTAGGGAAAGACCATTCGGATTCCATTCTCGGAAACTACACGAAAACAGAATATCTAACTCTAACATAAATATATATTACCCTAAAAAGATTCGGACCTTCCCACACTTAGTTAGCTGTGGTGTCGAAATTGTGATTAATTTCATCTTCAACTTTCATTGGATTATCTATGTAATGTTTAACTCTGTGACCATTAACCTTAAATTCAATCCCATTTGAATTTATTAACTCTACTATTCCATATGGGAAAACTCTTTTGACTATGAATGGTCCAGACCATCTTGATTTCAATTTTCCAGGAAATAGCTTGAATCGTGAATTGAAAAGAAGAACTCTGTCTCCTTATTTAAATTCTTTTAAACTTCTGATTCTTTTATCATGCCATTTCTTCGTTCTTTCTTTATAGATCAATGAATTTTCATATGCTTCATGTCTTAATTCTTCTAATTCATTTAGTTGACTTAACCGTAGACGTCCAGCTTCATGTAAATCAAGATTACATGTTTTCAAAGCCCAAAATGCTTTGTGTTCAATTTCTACTGGAAGGTGACATGCTTTTCCATAAACGAGTTTAAAAGGTGTGGTTCCAATTGGAGTTTTGTAGGCTGTTCTAAAAGCCCAGAGTGCATCCTCCAATTTCATGGACCATTCCTTCTGATTTGATCCTACGGTTTTCTCTAGAATACGTTTTAATGCTCGGTTGGTATTTTCAACTTGTCCACTTGTTTGTGGATGATAAGCGGTTGAGATTTTATGAGTTACTCCATATCTTTTGAGAACTTTCTCAAGTTGATTATTACAAAAATGAGTACCCCGATCACTTATTAAAGCTTTCGGTGTTCCAAACCTAGCAAAAAGGCGTTTTAAAAAGTTGACTACAACTCGTGCATCGTTAGTTGGGAGAGCCTGTGCTTCTGCCCATTTAGATACATAATCAATGGCAACGAGAATGTAGAGATTATTATGAGATTTTGGAAATGGACCCATAAAGTCAATACCCCAAATGTCAAATACTTCACATACTTGAATGACATTTTGTGGCATTTCATCACGTTGACTTATTTTTCCGGCCCTTTGACAAGCATCACAGGATTTGCAAAGAAGGTGTGCGTCTTTGAAAATTGTAGGCCAATAGAATCCAGCATCGTAAACTTTTATTGCTGTGAGTTGAGGCCCATAATGCCCTCCCATTGGTCCTGTGTGACAATGGTTTAAGATTTGACTAGCTTCATCCCTGAATACACATCGACGTATGATTCCATCGGGACAACTTTTAAACAAATGTGGATCTTCCCAGAAATAGTATTTTATATCACTAAAGAATTTCTTTCGTTTTTGGTACGACAACCCTTTTTCAAGAAATCCACATACTAAGTAGTTTGCATAGTCTGCAAACCATGGAATTTCACTATAATCTATCTTCAATAGATATTCATCAGGGAAGTTGTCTTGTATGGCTGATTCATTTAGAACTTCTAATTCAGGATTTTCAAGACGAGAAAGATGATCAGCGGCGAGATTTTCTGCTCCCTTTTTGTGTCGGATTTCAATATCGAACTTTTGTAAGAGTAAGATCCAACGGATTAATCATGGCTTGGCATCTTGTTTTGAAAATAGGTATCTAAGAGCATGGTCAGTATAGACCACCGTTTTTGCTAGAACGAGATATGAATGAAATTTTTCAAAAGCAAAGACAATAGCAAGGAGTTCTTTTTCAGTAGTTGTGTAATTCGTTTGTGCTCCTTGTAACGTCTTACTAGCGTAATAAATAGGTTGAAATCGTTTTTCAATCCTTTGTCCTAAAACGGCTCCCATTGCAAAATCACTTGCATGGCACATAAGTTCAAACGGTAGATTCCAATTTGAAGTTATCATGATCGGCGCATTAGTGAGTTTCTCTTTAAGAATATTAAAAGATTTGATACATTCATCTGAAAAGATGAATGGAGAATCCTTTTCTAGGAGTTTATTCATAGGAGTGGCAATTTTAGAAAAATCTTTTATAAAACGTCGGTAAAAATCGGCATGCCCTAGAAAACTCCTAACTCCTCTAACATTGGTGGGATATGGAAGTTTATCAATTATATCTACTTTAGCTCTATCCACTTCAATTCCTTCCTTTGAAATTTTATGTCCAAGAACGATGCCTTCTTTAACAATGAAATGGCATTTCTCCCAATTAAGTACTAGATTTGATTGTTCGCATCTAATAAGCATCCGTTCAAGATTAACTAGACATGATTCAAAAGTATCACCAAAGACTGAAAAGTCATCCATGAAAACTTCCATGCATTCTTCTATCATGTCGTGAAAAATTGCCATCATGCACCTTTGAAAGGTTGCAGGGGCGTTGCAAAGTCCAAATGGCATGCGTTTATAAGCAAAAGTACCATAAGGGCACGTGAACGTGGTTTTCTCTTAGTCCTCGGGTGCTATTGGAATTTGAAAATATCCGGAAAAACCATCAAGAAAACAATAGTAACTATTTCCGGCTAATCTTTCCAACATTTGATCAATAAAAGGTAAGGGAGAGTGATCTTTTCTGGTGGCGTCATTTAATTTTCTATAATCAATACAAACACGCCATCCCGTTACAGTCCTAGTAGGAATAAGCTCATTTTTCTCATTTGTGATGACAGTCATGCCACCCTTCTTAGGTACGCATTGAACTGGGCTTACCCATGGACTATCAGAGATTGGATAAATTAAACATGCATCAAATAGTTTAATAATTTCTTTCTTAACAACATCTTGCATATTAGGATTTAGTCTTCATTGGCATTGCACATACATTTTATGACCTTCTTCCATAAGGATTTTATGTGTGCAATACGAAGGACTTATTCCTTTAATATCATGAATTTTCCATGCAATAGCTGGTTTATGAGCTTTTAGCACAGAAATGAGTTGAGATTTTTCATTTTCAGTAAGAGAAGACGATATTATTACAGGTAATTTAGATTCACCATGTAAATAAGCATATTCCAAATGGTTTAGAAGTGGCTTTAACTCTAATGTCGGTGGTTCTTCTATCGATGATTTGTATCGATATCTGTCTTCTTCTTTTAGCATTTGAATTTCTTCTATTTTTGGTTCATATCCATTAGCCATAAGTGTAGCTAACATTTCAGTTTCATCAATTGGTTCAGTTCCTTCTCCTAAAGAACATTCTCCTGTTCCTTGTAATTCTGGAAATTCTTCTAACAATTCTGCATGTGAATCTATAGTTTGAATATAATAACATGTATCATCTGCAGATTGCGGTTGTTGCATGGCTCTATCCACTAAAAAGGTAACACTCTCATCCTCTATACTTAGGGTCAGTTTCTTACCAAACACGTCTATTATTGCTTTAGCCGTGTTTAAGAATGGTCTTCCTAATATGAGAGGAACTCGAAAATCTTCTTCCATGTCCAGAATAACAAAATCTACTGGAAATACTAAAGTACCAACTTTAACTAGCATGTTCTCCATTATCCCTCTAGGGTATTTTACTGATCGATCGGCTAGTTGTATGCTTATTCGTGTTGGTTTCAATTCTCCAAGGTCTAGTTTAGCGTATAGTGAATACGGCATTAAATTTATACTATCACCTAAGTCTGCCAATGCTTCTATTGAACTAAGACTACCTAGAAAACATGGAATTGTGAAACTTCCTGGATCTGATAATTTTTCTGGTATCTTATTCAACAGCACTGCAGAACAATTGACATTCATAGTAACAGCCGAGAGTTCTTCCATTTTCTTTTTATTTGTGATTAGATCTTTCAAGAATTTAGCATATCTATGCATTCATGAAATTACATCAATGAAAGGAAGATTGACATTTATTTGTTTAAACATATCTAAAAATTTGGATTGCTCGGCTTCAAGTCTCTCTTTTCTCATTTTACTAGGGTAAGGAAGTGGTGGTTGGTATGGTTTAACATAAGGTTTAGCCTTAACTGTGTTATCTTCATTAACCTTTTCAACTACCGGTTCTGTTTCCTTATCTTGATCAGGCTGTGGTTCTTATGGAGTAGGAATAGCATCATCAGAAATTACAGGCATTTCAGGTAGTTTAAGTGTAATACCACTTCTTGTGGTAATAGCTTTAGCTGTTTCATTTCGGGGGTTAGCATTTGTATCACTAGGTAGACTTCCCGGTTTTCTTTCACCTATCAACCTTGCTAGGTTGCTCACTTCTTGTTCCAAATTTTGAATAGAAGCTTGTTGATTTCTAAATGCTTGAGCATTTTGTTCATTGGTTTGTTTTTGAGATGTGAAAAATTGCGTTTGAGATTCAACTAGCTTCGACATCATGTCTTCTAAATTTGGCTTTTTATCATCGGTTTGTGGTGGTTTATTTTGAAAAATAGGTCTTTGCTGATTGTAAGTATTATTGGATACTTGTTGATTACTATGACCTTGTTGGTTGTTGTATGGAACATTTCAGTTATAATTCTGATTTTGATTGTAGATTGGTCTTGGCGGTTGATAATTATTCTGATAATTATTTTCAGGCCTTTGGTTTATGTATGAAACATTCTCTCTTTGTTCCATTGTTAGTTCAATACTGAGACAATCTTTTGTCAAATGTGGTCCTCCACACTGCTCACAACTAATTCGTATTGAGTGGATATCTTTAGTCATCTTTTCCATTCGTCTCTCAACAGCATCTATCTTTGCGGAAATGAAATCAAAGTCATGGCTAGAATCGGCTCTAGCCGCTTTAGATGATCTAACGATATCTTTTTCTTGATGCCACTCATGTAAGTGAGAAGCAGTGTTATCAATAATTTTGTAAGCGTCAGTTGCGGTTTTCTTCATAATGGAACCACCAGCTGCTATATCGATGTCTTTTCGTGTAGTGATGTCGCATCCTTGGTAGAATATTTGTACTATTTGACAAGTGTCTAAACTATGTTGCGGACATCCTCTCAATAACTTTCCAAATCTTGTCCACGCTTCATATAGAGTTTCATTTGGCTTTTGTGTGAACGTAACAATTTCTCCTTGAAGTCTCACGACTTTAGATGCCGGAAAGAATTGTTTAAGAAATTTTTCAACTAAAATGTCCCATGTATCAATCGCCCCTTCAGGTAACGATTCTAACCAATCTTTGGCTTCTCCCTTTAAAGTCCAGGGAAATAACATGAGATATATCTGTTCATCCTCAACTTCTCGGATTTTAAATAAAGTACAGATCCTATTAAAGGTACGAAGATGTTCATTTGGATCTTCCTTCGGTGCACCACTAAATTGGCATTGATTAGTTACCATGTGTAGAATTTGTCCTTTGATTTCATAATCTGGCGCATTAATGTCAGGTTGAGTAATTGCATGACCTTGGCCAGTGCGTTTAGCTCGCATTCGGTCTTCCATACTTAGAGGTTCCAGATTTTCCATGATTGAATTTGTTGAATCTGAATCACTTGAGGATTCTGATTTAATAGGTTGTTCCTCAACAATCTCTGTTTGAATGATTGGTGGTTCCGGAGGAAAGATTAATGGTTCAGGATCTCTGAATTGTCCCTGAATATCCTCCGGATTCTCAATTGTGAGGTCCGGTTCAAAAAATGGATTATCAGAAATTTGAATTGGAGTACTTGGTCGACTGGATGATGATTCTAAAGAAAAATCAACGGCGACAATATTGGCTAGATGTCTTGATCGAGTTACAGGTATCACCAACCATGCAACTCTATATGAACATATACAAATAGAAAACACCACCTCCACTAATTATTGTTGTGCGGCGCCAAAAATACTTGATGTGTGCGAGGTGGTGAACGTTTTGCTCGGTGCATTCACTGAATATCCTATTAGTTAAAAAAAGATAAAAATTATATAAGTTATCAAATTAATAGACTTTTCTGCTTTTGCCCACGTTTCGAATAGCCAAAAGATGTAGCTGGGAGCCAGAACCCTTTAAATCGGAAGCTCACAACTCAGCCGCTAACAAATCCAACTATTACTACGAAGCAGAAAATTTTGGATGTCTATCAATTTAACCACTTAAAATAATTTTTCGTTGAAATTTAAAGAAATTTTAGAGAAGAAATAGAAAATATTCTAAGTTCTAAAAACTAGAGCATCGAGAAATAAGAAAGAAAAAGAGCGCGTCGAAAAATAAAAGGTCGAAAAATAACAAAAAGAACGTAGCGCGTTGGTGTTACAGCTAAGGGGTATAAAATACTATTAATTTTACTAGGAAATACTATTAAATATGATACAATTTTACACAAGATATTTATTTATTTATAGAATGGATATACTTAAACCTTGCTACAACACTTATAGGCAGTGTACCTAATCGTACAGTAGTGTAGTTTTTAGTAAGTCCGGTTCGTTCCACAGGGAAAATCTTTAAACAAAGCTTAACGCTATATTAGTTTAAATTTATAAAAATACAAATATATATATAAGTAATATTATTATTATAAAGGGGGGTTTTTACCGTTTAATGATCGGTTTGTCGATTTTAAAACTTTAGTCGCAGTTAAAACCAAAATTAAAAATAAATACAAGACTTAATGTAAAGTAAATAACGATAATGAAATTGCGATAAATAAAAGTGCGATAAAATAAATTTGCGATAATTAAAAAGTACGATAATTAAAAGTGCAATTAAATACAATAACAATAAATAAAAGTGCGATAATTAGAAGTGTAATTAAATATAAAATAAAGGAAATTAAATATGAAATAAAAGAATTATGCTTATTTAAACTTCCGTAATCATGATGTTTGACGTGTTGATTTTAGTTTTATGCCCATGGGTTAATTGTCCTTTGTCCTGGATTATTTAATATGTCCGTCTGGTTTTTGTCCATAACAGTCCATCAGTCATAAATATAAAGTGCGAGTGTCCTCGTCAAATTATCCTTATACCCGAAGTTAAATATTCCAACTAATTGGGGACTTAAACTGTAACAAGGTTTTAATACTTTGTTTAATAATTACACCATGATGTCGACTGCGTGTAACCCAAGGTTTTAATACTTTGTTATCAATTATGCCAAGTGTCCTTGTACATAATTTCACCCCTGTTTTAATAATTCTAGTGGTTATTAATCCATTCCCGTGTCCGGTTAAATGAACGATTATTCGTGCATATAAATACCCTGCCCATCGTATCCGATCGAGTGTATATGGTTATTTATAGGGACGTCCAATTGTAAATCTTTATATTAACATTAACAAATTATCATTTAGTTAAACAAATATAAAGCCCATTAATAGCCCATAGTCTAATTTCCACAAGTGTCGTTCTTTTGTCCAAACCTCAATTATGGTACAAAGCCCAATTACCCAATTTTAATAATTAGCCCAACATCATGATTACTTCGGATTAAATAAGCATAATAATAACTTAGCTACGAGACATTAAATTAAAAAGGTTGAACATAACTTACAATGATTAAAAATAGCGTAGCGTTACACGGACAGAATTGCGACTTACACCCTTACAACATTTGCTAACATACCCTTATTATTAGGATTTAAAATTAAAATTAAAATTAAAATTAAAATTAAAATATAAATATAAATATTACGTATAGATATATTGAGATAGAAAAAGATGTGTTTTTGTGGTGCACCAAAGCTCGATTTTTATAGGCATGTGAGCTGGAACTGTGCACCATGCGATCGCATGGATTTATGCCTTCCAGGCCATGCGATCGCATGGCCAGCTGGGGAGAGCCATATTTGGTTGTTTTCTTCTGCCGACGTTTATTTAAATATAATATAATATATATATTAATTTTAAGAATTAATTATATATTATATTATATTCATATGCATAGTTGACTTGTAATTTTTAGTCCGTTGCGTCGAGCGTTGAGAGTTGACTCTTGTAGTGACCCGAACTTTTCCATGTTTATATATATTAATTGAGATTTATATTTACATGATTAAATGTTTCCAACATGTTAAGCAATCAAACTTGTTAAGACTTGATTAATTGAAATATGTTTCATATAGACAATTGACCACCCAAGTTGACCGGTGATTCACGAACGTTAAAACTTGTAAAAACTATATGATGACATATATATGGTTATATATATAGTTAACATGATATTATGATAAGTAAAAATATCATTAAGTATACTAACAATGAACTACATATGTAAAAACAAGACTACTAACTTAATGATTTTGAAACGAGACATATATGTAACGATTATCGTTGTAACGACATTTAATGTATATATATCATATTAAGAGACATTCATACATCATAATATCATGATAATATAATAATTTAAAATCTCTTTTGATATTATAAACATTGGGTTAACAACATTTAACAAGATCGTTAACCTAAAGGTTTCAAAACAACACTTACATGTAACGACTAACGATGACTTAACGACTCAGTTAAAATGTATATACATGTAGTGTTTTAATATGTATTTATACACTTTTGAAAGACTTAAATACACTTATCAAAATACTTCTACTTAACAAAAATGCTTACAATTACATCCTCGTTCAGTTTCATCAACAATTCTACTCGTATGCACCCGTATTCGTACTCGTACAATACACAGCTTTTAGATGTATGTACTATTGGTATATACACTCCAATGATCAGCTCTTAGCAGCCCATGTGAGTCACCTAACACATGTGGGAACCATCATTTGGCAACTAGCATGAAATATCTCATAAAATTACAAAAATATGAGTAATCATTCATGACTTATTTACATGAAAACAAAATTACATATCCTTTATATCTAATCCATACACCAACGACCAAAAACACCTACAAACACTTTCATTCTTCAATTTTCTTCATCTAATTGATCTCTCTCAAGTTCTATCTTCAAGTTCTAAGTGTTCTTCATAAATTCCAAAAGTTCTAGTTTCATAAAATCAAGAATACTTTCAAGTTTGCTAGCTCACTTTCAATCTTGTAAGATGATCATCCAACCTCAAGAAATCTTTGTTTCTTATAGTAGGTTATCATTCTAATACAAGGTAATAATCATATTCAAACTTTGGTTCAATTTCTATAACTATAACAATCTTATTTCAAGTGATGATCTTACTTGAACTTGTTTCGTGTCATGATTCTGCTTCAAGAACTTCGAGCCATCCAAGGATCCATTGAAGCTAGATCCATTTTTCTCTTTTCCAGTAGGTTTATCCAAGGAACTTAAGGTAGTAATGATGTTCATAACATCATTCGATTCATACATATAAAGCTATCTTATTCGAAGGTTTAAACTTGTAATCACTAGAACATAGTTTAGTTAATTCTAAACTTGTTCGCAAACAAAAGTTAATCCTTCTAACTTGACTTTTAAAATCAACTAAACACATGTTCTATATCTTTATGATATGCTAACTTAATGATTTAAAACCTGGAAACACAAAAAACACCGTAAAACCGGATTTACGCCGTCGTAGTAACACCGCGGGCTGTTTTGGGTTAGTTAATTAAAAACTATGTTAAACTTTGATTTAAAAGTTGTTATTCTGAGAAAATGATTTTTATTATGAACATGAAACTATATCCAAAAATTATGGTTAAACTCAAAGTGGAAGTATGTTTTCTAAAATGGTCATCTAGACGTCGTTCTTTCGACTGAAATGACTACCTTTACAAAAATGACTTGTAACTTATTTTTCCGACTATAAACCTATACTTTTTCTGTTTATATTCATAAATTAGAGTTCAATATGAAACCATAGCAATTTGATTCACTCAAAACGGATTTAAAATGAAGAAGTTATGGGTAAAATAAGATTGGATAATTTTTCTCATTTTAGCTACGTGAAAATTGGTAACAAATCTATTCCAACCATAACTTAATCAACTTGTATTGTATATTATGTAATCTTGAGATACCATAGACACGTATACAATGTTTCGACCTATCATGTCGACACATCTATATATATTTCGGAAAAACCATAGACACTCTATATGTGAATGTTGGAGTTAGCTATACAGGGTTGAGGTTGATTCCAAAATATATATAGTTTGAGTTGTGATCAATACTGAGATACGTATACACTGGGTCGTGGATTGATTCAAGATAATATTTATCGATTTATTTCTGTACATCTAACTGTGGACAACTAGTTGTAGGTTACTAACGAGGACAGCTGACTTAATAAACTTAAAACATCAAAATATATTAAAAGTGTTGTAAATATATTTTGAACATACTTTGATATACATGTATATATTGTTATAGGTTCGTGAATCAACCAGTGGCCAAGTCTTACTTTCCGACGAAGTAAAAATCTGTGAAAGTGAGTTATAGTCCCACTTTTAAAATCTAATATTTTTGGGATGAGAATACATGCAGGTTTTATAAATGATTTACAAAATAGACACAAGTACGTGAAACTACATTCTATGGTTGAATTATCGAAATCGAATATGCCCCTTTTTATTAAGTCTGGTAATCTAAGAATTAGGGAACAGACACCCTAATTGACGCGAATCCTAAAGATAGATCTATTGGGCCTAACAAACCCCATCCAAAGTACCGGATGCTTTAGTACTTCGAAATTTATATCATATCCGAAGGGTGTCCCGGAATGATGGGGATATTCTTATATATGCATGTTGTTAATGTCGGTTACCAGGTGTTCACCATATGAATGATTTTTATCTCTATGTATGGGATGTGTATTGAAATATGAAATCTTGTGGTCTATTGTTACGATTTGATATATATATAGGTTAAACCTATAACTCACCAACATTTTTGTTGACGTTTAAAGCATGTTTATTCTCAGGTGAATATTAAGAGCTTCCGCTGTTGCATACTAAAATAAGGACAAGATTTGGAGTCCATGTTTGTATGATATTGTGTAAAAACTGCATTCAAGAAACTGATTTCGATGTAACATATTTGTATTGTAAACCATTATGTAATGGTCGTGTGTAAACAGGATATTTTAGATTATCATTATTTGATAATCTACGTAAAGCTTTTTAAACCTTTATTTATGAAATAAAGGTTATGGTTTGTTTTAAAAATGAATGCAGTCTTTGAAAAACGTCTCATATAGAGGTCAAAACCTCGCAACGAAATCAATTAATATGGAACGTTTTTAATCAATAAGAACGGGACATTTCAGTTGGTATCCGAGCGTTGGTCTTAGAGAACCAGAATTTTTCATTAGTGTGTCTTATCGAGTTTGTTAGGATGCATTAGTGAGTCTGGACTTCGACCGTGTTTACTTGAAAAATGATTGCTTAACAAATTTTGTTGGAAACTATATATTTTTAACATGTGAATATTATGTGATATATTAATCTCTTAACGCGTTTGATATTATGTGATAGATGTCTACCTCTAGAACAAGTCCCATTGACTCACCTAATAATAATGAAGAGTCAAATGTAAATTGGAATGATTCGTGGACTGATTCACAAGTTCCCGAGGAGGAACCGGAAGAAGAGTCGGAACCGGAAGAAGAATCGGAACCGGAAGAAGAATCGGAACCGGATGAAGAAATAGAACCGGTGGGGGAAATAATAAAACGGTTAAGTAAAAGAAAATCCTCAACCAACCGACCAAGGTTAATTATGGTCAATGGTGTTTCCGCCAAGGAAGCAAAATATTGGGAGGATTACCAATTCTCCGATGAATCGGATTCCGACGAGAATTCCGATGATGTTATAGAAATTACCCCAACTGAATTTAAAAAGGCAAAAGAAAATAATAAGGGAAAGGGCATAAAAATAGAGAAATCTAATTCCAACCCCGATGAACTTTATATGTATCGTCAACGCCCGAAGTCCTTAAGTTGTAACAATGACCCTGGAACCTCTAAACCACCAGGTTTTTCTAAACCAATGTGGACAACGACGGCTCGTATTAGGGGAACATCATATATCCCTAGAAACTTGGCAAAACGAACCAAAACCGAAGAAGAAGAAACGAGCGAGTCGGAATAAGATAGTTGTATTCGTGTGGTGTAATATATGTAATATAGTGTTCGTATGCTTTATGATATATGTAAAAAATTACTTGTATTAATAAGTATTTTTTTTATGAATCTAACTCTTGTCTATTTTACAGATTAAAAACACAAAATGGATAGACAACCCAATATTTTAAGAGACCTACCCGGAGACATGATTGATGAAATCTTGTCTAGAGTCGGCCAGAATTCCTCGGCACAACTATTTAAGGCGAGATCAGTTTGTAAGACATTCGAAGAACGTTCCAAGAATGTCTTGGTTTATAAGAGACTTTCGTTTGAAAGATGGGGGATATCACATTGGGAAACCCATAAGTTACGATGTGTTTACTTTGACGCATATATTGCGGGGAACCCAAATGCTATTTTACGCAACGGGTTAAGAAATTATTTTGACTCAATATATCCGAATATTGGACTTCGTGATTTAGAAAAAGCGGCTAACATGCAACATAAAGAAGCATGTTATGCTTACGGATTAGTAATGTTCGCTTCTCACCAAAGTGAGAACAAGAATATCGGGCTACAACTATTAAACAAAACGTTTCCACAAGTGACGGAGTCGGTAATTGGGGTAAGAAATGAGGTTTTTAGATTATTACGGGACTGTTGGACATTACGTAACCCTCGTCCCTTTGACGACATTACAACACGCTGTCTTATCAACGGCCATAACGGTTATGTTGCACAAGACCAAGGATGGGAAGTAGTCCTAGTAAAACCAGAATGCATGACTTGTTTCTGGACGTATGAATTACGTGTCTTTATTGCCTTTGCTGAACGACTTGTGTACTAGCTAGAATTATCTTCACAACTATCTTGTATCAAAGTTATTGTGTGCTATATTTCATGCTTTATGTAAAATAAGCGGTATTGTAAGTTTGTAAAATATTGTATAAAAGTTTGAACGCGAAATATTATTATAATCAGTTTTTCATATAGAATTGTAGTAGTTGAATTGTATATTAGCTACTAAGTATGAACTTAACGGGTAGGTACTACCCGAATTTAAACTTATAAAACGCTAATATGAAGAAAAAGCTTTTATAAACGAGTTCATATTATGCTACGAAATACTATTAACTACTCTTAATATTCTGTATGATTAACTTGTTCCATTTAAATATTTTAAAGGAAATGGCACCGACTACTCGACACACCGTGAATATGAATGAAGAGGAATTCCGTACTTTTCTAGCTTCAAACATAGCCGCAGTACAGGCTGCGCTACATACCAACAATAACCTTGGATCTAGCAGTACAGGAAATCGTGTAGGATGCACCTACAAAGAATTTACTGCCTGCAAACCTTTGGAATTTGATGGAACCGAAGGACCGATCGGATTGAAACGGTGGACCGAGAAGGTCGAATCGGTGTTTGCCATAAGTAAGTGTACTGAAGAGGACAAAGTAAAGTACGCTACGCATACCTTCACAGGTTCTGCGTTAACATGGTGGAATACCTATCTAGAGCAAGTGGGACAAGACGATGCGTACGCACTACCGTGGTCAGCATTCAAGCACTTGATGAATGAGAAGTACCGTCCCAGAACCGAGGTCAATAAGCTCAAGACAGAACTTAGAGGGTTACGAACCCAAGGATTTGATATTACCACGTACGAAAGACGATTCACAGAATTGTGCCTATTATGTCCGGGAGCATTCGAAGATGAGGAAGAGAAGATCGACGCGTTTGTGAAAGGATTACCGGAAAGAATCCAAGAAGATATAAGTTCACACGAGCCCGCCTCCATACAACAGGCATGTAGAATGGCTCACAAACTCGTGAACCAAATTGAAGAAAGAATTAAAGAACAGAGTGCTGAAGAGGCCAATGTGAAGCAAGTCAAAAGAAAGTGGGAGGAAAACGGTGATAAGAATCACCAATACAACAACAACAGCAATTACAACAATAATCGCAACAATTATCCCAACAATCGCAACATCAATCGCAACTACAACAAACGGCCCAACAACAACAACAACAACAACAACAACAGCAACTACAACAATCATCCCAACAACAATAATAACCGCAACAACAACAACAATCAGAAGCAGCTATGCCAAAGGTGTGAAAAGAATCACTCGGGGTTCTGCACCAAATTTTGCAACAAGTGTAAAAGAAATGGTCATAGCGCGGCGAAGTGTGAGGTCTACGGACCAGGGGTTAATAGAACGAAAGGAACAAATGGTGTCGGAACGAGTAATGGCGGAGCAAGTAGTGTCGGAGCAAGTTATGCCAATGTAGTTTGTTATAAATGTGGAAAACCGGGCCACATTATTAGAAATTGCCCGAACCAGGAGAACACGAATGGACAAGGCCGTGGAAGAGTTTTCAATATTAATGCGGCAGAGGCACAGGAAGACCCGGAGCTTGTTACGGGTACGTTTCTTATTGACAATAAATCTGCTTACGTTTTATTTGATTCGGGTGCGGATAGAAGCTATATGAGTAGAGATTTTTGTGCTAAATTAAGTTGTCCATTGACGCCTTTGGATAGTAAATTTTTACTCGAATTAGCAAATGGTAAATTAATTTCAGCAGATAATATATGTCGGAATCGAGAAATTAAACTGGTTAGCGAAACATTTAAGATTGATTTGATACCAGTAGAGTTAAGGAGTTTTGATGTGATAATCGGTATGGACTGGTTGAAAGAAGTGAAAGCAGAGATCGTTTGTTACAAAAATGCAATTCGCATTATACGAGAAAAAGGAAAACCCTTAATGGTGTACGGAGAAAAGGGCAACACGAAGCTACATCTTATTAGTAATTTGAAGGCACAAAAACTAATAAGAAAAGGTTGCTATGCTGTTCTAGCACACATCGAGAAAGTACAAACTGAAGAAAAGAGCATCAATGATGTTCCCATTGCAAAAGAATTTCCCGATGTATTTCCGAAAGAATTACCGGGATTACCCCCACATCGATCCGTTGAATTTCAAATAGATCTTATACCAGGAGCTGCACCAATAGCTCGTGCTCCTTACAGACTCGCTCCCAGCGAGATGAAAGAACTGCAAAGCCAATTACAAGAACTTTTAGAGCGTGGTTTCATTCGACCAAGCACATCACCGTGGGGAGCTCCTGTTTTGTTTGTCAAGAAGAAAGATGGTACATTCAGGTTGTGTATCGACTACCGAGAGTTGAACAAACTTACCATCAAGAACCGCTACCCACTATCGAGAATCGACGACTTATTTGATCAACTACAAGGCTCGTCTGTTTATTCAAAGATTGACTTACGTTCCGGGTATCATCAAATGCGGGTGAAAGAAGATGATATTCCAAAGACTGCTTTCAGAACACGTTACGGTCATTACGAGTTTATGGTCATGCCGTTTGGTTTAACTAATGCACCAGCTGTGTTCATGGACCTTATGAACCGAGTGTGTGGACCATACCTTGACAAGTTTGTCATTATTTTCATTGATGACATACTTATTTACTCAAAGAATGACCAAGAACACGGTGAACATTTGAGAAAGGTGTTAGAAGTATTGAGGAAGGAAGAATTGTACGCTAAGTTTTCAAAGTGTGCATTTTGGTTGGGAGAAGTTCAATTCCTCGGTCACATAGTGAACAAAGAAGGTATTAAGGTGGATCCGGCAAAGATAAAAACTGTTGAAAAGTGGGAAACCCCGAAAACTCCAAAACACATACGCCAGTTTTTAGGACTAGCTGGTTACTACAGAAGGTTCATCCAAGACTTTTCCAGAATAGCAAAACCCTTGACTGCATTAACGCATAAAGGGAAGAAATTTGAATGGAATGATGAACAAGAGAAAGCGTTTCAGTTATTGAAGAAAAAGCTAACTACGGCACCTATATTGTCATTGCCTGAAGGGAATGATGATTTTGTGATTTATTGTGACGCATCAAAGCAAGGTCTCGGTTGTGTATTAATGCAACGAACGAAGGTGATTGCTTATGCGTCTAGACAATTGAAGATTCATGAACAAAACTATACGACGCATGATTTGGAATTAGGCGCGGTTGTTTTTGCATTAAAGACTTGGAGGCACTACTTATATGGGGTCAAAAGTATTATATATACCGACCACAAAAGTCTTCAACACATATTTAATCAGAAACAACTGAATATGAGGCAGCGTAGGTGGATTGAATTGTTGAATGATTACGACTTTGAGATTCGTTACCACCCGGGGAAGGCAAATGTGGTAGCCGATGCCTTGAGCAGGAAGGACAGAGAACCCATTCGAGTAAAATCTATGAATATAATGATTCATAATAACCTTACTACTCAAATAAAGGAGGCGCAACAAGGAGTTTTAAAAGAGGGAAATTTAAAGGATGAAATACCCAAAGGATCGGAGAAGCATCTTAATATTCGGGAAGACGGAACCCGGTATAGGGCTGAAAGGATTTGGGTACCAAAATTTGGAGATATGAGAGAAATGGTACTTAGAGAAGCTCATAAAACCAGATACTCAATACATCCTGGAACGGGGAAGATGTACAAGGATCTCAAGAAACATTTTTGGTGGCCGGGTATGAAAGCCGATGTTGCTAAATACGTAGGAGAATGTTTGACGTGTTCTAAGGTCAAAGCTGAGCATCAGAAACCATCAGGTCTACTTCAACAACCCGAAATCCCGGAATGGAAATGGGAAAACATTACCATGGATTTCATCACTAAATTGCCAAGGACTGCAAGTGGTTTTGATACTATTTGGGTAATAGTTGACCGTCTCACCAAATCAGCACACTTCTTGCCAATAAGAGAAGATGACAAGATGGAGAAGTTAGCACGACTGTATTTGAAGGAAGTCATCTCCAGACATGGAATACCAATCTCTATTATCTCTGATAGGGATGGCAGATTTATTTCAAGATTCTGGCAGACATTACAGCAAGCATTAGGAACTCGTCTAGACATGAGTACTGCCTATCATCCACAAACTGATGGGCAGAGCGAAAGGACGATACAAACGCTTGAAGACATGCTACGAGCATGTGTTATTGATTTCGGAAACAGTTGGGATCGACATCTACCGTTAGCAGAATTTCCTACAACAACAGCTACCATTCAAGCATTGAGATGGCGCCGTTTGAAGCACTTTATGGTAGAAAGTGCAGGTCTCCGATTTGTTGGAGTGAAGTGGGGGATAGACAGATTACGGGTCCGGAGATTATACAAGAAACTACCGAGAAGATCATCCAAATTCAACAACGGTTGAAAACCGCCCAAAGTCGACAAAAGAGCTACGCTGACATTAAAAGAAAAGATATAGAATTTGAAATTGGAGAGATGGTCATGCTTAAAGTTGCACCTTGGAAAGGCGTTGTTCGATTTGGTAAACGAGGGAAATTAAATCCAAGGTATATTGGACCATTCAAGATTATTGATCGTGTCGGACCAGTAGCTTACCGACTAGAGTTACCTCAACAACTCGCAGCTGTACATAACACTTTCCACGTCTCGAATTTGAAGAAATGTTTTGCTAAAGAAGATCTCACTATTCCGTTAGATGAAATCCAAATCAACGAAAAACTTCAATTCATCGAAGAACCCGTCGAAATAATGGATCGTGAGGTTAAAAGACTTAAGCAAAACAAGATACCAATTGTTAAGGTTCGATGGAATGCTCGTAGAGGACCCGAGTTCACCTGGGAGCGTGAAGATCAGATGAAGAAGAAATACCCGCATCTATTTCCAGAAGATTCGTCAACACCTTCAACAGCTTAAAATTTCGGGACGAAATTTATTTAACGGGTAGGTACTGTAGTGACCCGAACTTTTCCATGTTTATATATATTAATTGAGATTGATATTTACATGATTAAATGTTTCCAACATGTTAAGCAATCAAACTTGTTAAGACTTGATTAATTGAAATATGTTTCATATAGACAATTGACCACCCAAGTTGACCGGTGATTCACGAACGTTAAAACTTGTAAAAACTATATGATGACATATATATGGTTATATATATAGTTAACATGATATTATGATAAGTAAAAATATCATTAAGTATACTAACAATGAACTACATATGTAAAAACAAGACTACTAACTTAATGATTTTGAAACGAGACATATATGTAACGATTATCGTTGTAACGACATTTAATGTATATATATCATATTAAGAGACATTCATACATCATAATATCATGATAATATAATAATTTAAAATCTCTTTTGATATTATAAACATTGGGTTAACAACATTTAACAAGATCGTTAACCTAAAGGTTTCAAAACAACACTTACATGTAACGACTAACGATGACTTAACGACTCAGTTAAAATGTATATACATGTAGTGTTTTAATATGTATTTATACACTTTTGAAAGACTTCAATACACTTATCAAAATACTTCTACTTAACAAAAATGCTTACAATTACATCCTCGTTCAGTTTCATCAACAATTCTACTCGTATGCACCCGTATTCGTACTCGTACAATACACAGCTTTTAGATGTATGTACTATTGGTATATACACTCCAATGATCAGCTCTTAGCAGCCCATGTGAGTCACCTAACACATGTGGGAACCATCATTTGGCAACTAGCATGAAATATCTCATAAAATTACAAAAATATGAGTAATCATTCATGACTTATTTACATGAAAACAAAATTACATATCCTTTATATCTAATCCATACACCAACGACCAAAAACACCTACAAACACTTTCATTCTTCAATTTTCTTCATCTAATTGATCTCTCTCAAGTTCTATCTTCAAGTTCTAAGTGTTCTTCATAAATTCCAAAAGTTCTAGTTTCATAAAATCAAGAATACTTTCAAGTTTGCTAGCTCACTTTCAATCTTGTAAGGTGATCATCCAACCTCAAGAAATCTTTGTTTCTTACAGTAGGTTATCATTCTAATACAAGGTAATAATCATATTCAAACTTTGGTTCAATTTCTATAACTATAACAATCTTATTTCAAGTGATGATCTTACTTGAACTTGTTTCGTGTCATGATTCTGCTTCAAGAACTTCGAGCCATCCAAGGATCCATTGAAGCTAGATCCATTTTTCTCTTTTCCAGTAGGTTTATCCAAGGAACTTAAGGTAGTAATGATGTTCATAACATCATTCGATTCATACATATAAAGCTATCTTATTCGAAGGTTTAAACTTGTAATCACTAGAACATAGTTTAGTTAATTCTAAACTTGTTCGCAAACAAAAGTTAATCCTTCTAACTTGACTTTTAAAATCAACTAAACACATGTTATATATCTTTATGATATGCTAACTTAATGATTTAAAACCTGGAAACACGAAAAACACCGTAAAACCGGATTTACGCCGTCGTAGTAACACCGCGGGCTGTTTTGGGTTAGTTAATTAAAAACTATGTTAAACTTTGATTTAAAAGTTGTTATTCTGAGAAAATGATTTTTATTATGAACATGAAACTATATCCAAAAATTATGGTTAAACTCAAAGTGGAAGTATGTTTTCTAAAATGGTCATCAAGACGTCGTTCTTTCGACTGAAATGACTACCTTTACAAAAATGACTTGTAACTTATTTTTCGGACTATAAACCTATACTTTTTCTGTTTAGATTCATAAATTAGAGTTCAATATGAAACCATAGCAATTTGATTCACTCAAAACGGATTTAAAATGAAGAAGTTATGGGTAAAATAAGATTGGATAATTTTTCTCATTTTAGCTACGTGAAAATTGGTAACAAATCTATTCCAACCATAACTTAATCAACTTGTATTGTATATTATGTAATCTTGAGATACCATAGACACGTATACAATGTTTCGACCTATCATGTCGACACATCGATATATATTTCTGAACAACCATAGACACTCTATATGTGAATGTTGGAGTTAGCTATACAGGGTTGAGGTTGATTCCAAAATATATATAGTTTGAGTTGTGATCAATACTGAGATACGTATACACTGGGTCGTGGATTGATTCAAGATAATATTTATCGATTTATTTCTGTACATCTAACTGTGGACAACTAGTTGTAGGTTACTAACGAGGACAGCTGACTTAATAAACTTAAAACATCAAAATATATTAAAAGTGTTGTAAATATATTTTGAACATACTTTGATATACATGTATATATTGTTATAGGTTCGTGAATCAACCAGTGGCCAAGTCTTACTTCCCGACGAAGTAAAAATCTGTGAAAGTGAGTTATAGTCCCACTTTTAAAATCTAATATTTTTGGGATGAGAATACATGCAGGTTTTATAAATGATTTACAAAATAGACACAAGTACGTGAAACTACATTCTATGGTTGAATTATCGAAATCGAATATGCCCCTTTTTATTAAGTCTGGTAATCTAAGAATTAGGGAACAGACACCCTAATTGACGCGAATCCTAAAGATAGATCTATTGGGCCTAACAAACCCCATCCAAAGTACCGGATGCTTTAGTACTTCGAAATTTATATCATATCCGAAGGGTGTCCCGGAATGATGGGGATATTCTTATATATGCATGTTGTTAATGTCGGTTACCAGGTGTTCACCATATGAATGATTTTTATCTCTATGTATGGGATGTGTATTGAAATATGAAATCTTGTGGTCTATTGTTACGATTTGATATATATATATAGGTTAAACCTATAACTCACCAACATTTTTGTTGACGTTTAAAGCATGTTTATTCTCAGGTGAATATTAAGAGCTTCCGCTGTTGCATACTAAAATAAGGACAAGATTTGGAGTCCATGTTTGTATGATATTGTGTAAAAACTGCATTCAAGAAACTGATTTCGATGTAACATATTTGTATTGTAAACCATTATGTAATGGTCGTGTGTAAACAGGATATTTTAGATTATCATTATTTGATAATCTACGTAAAGCTTTTTAAACCTTTATTTATGAAATAAAGGTTATGGTTTGTTTTAAAAATGAATGCAGTCTTTGAAAAACGTCTCATATAGAGGTCAAAACCTCGCAACGAAATCAATTAATATGGAACGTTTTTAATCAATAAGAACGGGACATTTCAACTCTGGTCCCGGTTCCGGATTTTCGAACGTCCTTGCGAATAATTTAATATCTTGTACTTTGCGTTTTGAATCTTGTACTCTTGTAATTTTGAGACGTTTCTTATCAATAATTGGAACCTTATTGATTGTATTTTGTACTTTTGAGCTTTTTGGTCGTTTGCGTCTTCAATTCGTCGAATCTGTCTTTTGTCTTCACCTTTTATTATTTAAACGAATATCACTTGTAAATAGAACAGTTGCAACTAAAAGCTTGTCTTTCTTGAGGGATAATGCTATGAAATATATGTTCGTTTTTAGCATTATCAAATATTCCCACATTTGAGCGTTGCTTGTCCTCAAGCAATATAGTCTTGAAATACTAGAATCACTTCTTTATTCTTCACACTTTGTACATCAGTGATTTCTTTACGGCGGTATAAACAATGGTAGTAACGTTGTGGTTTACAGTCCCACATGACTATAAAAATTTAGATCCTTTAAGAAATTGGATCTTTATGAAAACATTTGATCTTTTTGAAAATTCAATCTAGCTTTTACCCTTGATAAGTTTTCCGGAATAACCCTTCACCGATGTTTGCAAATTCTTTTTGTGGGTTTGGTGGGTTTCAGATTTGAAAATTTTAGCTCAAAACTTGCGATTTTGTGTCACCCACTTGCTAACTTTGTATTACGAAAGCAACACGTCCAGTATACTTGCTCCGAATATTACCTTTCGGTAAACTACCGTCCGGTTGTAAAGGAAAGCGTTGAACAAGCAACTGTTAAGGCAATGTCCCCTGACATGCTTTTGATTATGGTCTATAACGTATCGGACGCAATTACTATCCTATGTAGGAGCAATAGTAAAGCTCACCCTTATAATTTTTTGGTCTGGCACAAGGTCCTGTCTTTGACCATGCTATGCAACCACCATTCTTACGATTGACACCCGATTTGGTTCAGATGACCTAATGAATTCCAGATGAATTCCTAGGATTTTACGTTCAATGGTAATGAACGCATTGAAAAATGGGTTTTCAGAAAACAAATAGGTTTGTAATTTTGATCAAAATATTTTCTCGTTCAAGCTCGAGTTTAGATATCATTGAATTCCATGAGTTTGTAATTCTCAATCTTTAAGGTCAATCTCTAGGATTAAGTAATATCAGGCTTAAAAGTTGACTTTTGATCTTTTAAGGAGATTATCCTTTCTGGGGGTCTGATTCATTAGTCTTATCAAGCTAATTTGCACGGTGCCCCCCCCCCCCATTGTACGAGATAAATCCTTCTCATGGTTAGGATAAATCTGACCACTTGGCGACCCTGTTTTATGCTGAGGTCCGTGGATTTCCTGCTGATTTTAGAGATAACTTTTCTAGATTTTTCATCAACCTACAGCTGGTCTGGACGACAACTTCATGACCTAAATCAAGAAGCACGTTTCTTTTTTGAAAGACTTTACTTCCTTTTAACGATGGAATTGATTTATCGTGTAGATCCATCTCTTCTTTTCTTTCATCGGGTAAAACAGTTTAGTTTAGTCCAAAGCAAAAGTATCTTCAATTATTTGTTACAGAAATATGTGACATATGTTTAAGATAACTTGGTAATTTTTTCCACACTTGGCTTTTATTTTCCTTTTTATTGTCCTCTATTCCATTTTAAATGAATTTTAACATTTTAGTTTGTTTCTCAATTTATGTCCTTTCCGAGGTAACAATAATTTCGGTGTTAATACCTAGTTTTATCGTTCATAAATATGTATAAACATGATTTTGAGTTCATTTAATTGAAAATTTTGAAAAATTTTACTAGAATTGAGTAGTCAGTATATAAGACTAGGGCGGTTCTTTATTATCAGAGAGCACTATATTCTAATACAACAACTACTTTACTAGTATTTCTAATGGTAACCAAGTGTATAAAGTAAAAATTTTAAAATCCGAAAGAATTTAACCCTTTCCCACACTTAAGATCTTGCAATGCCCTCATTTGCAAGAAATCAGTAACAATTTAAATTATTGAGGGTGATTAGCGTAAAAATGATTAAATTTTACCAAAGTTTCCAAACATATTGGCGTTTGTTTGCTGAATGATAAATGGTGCATATCATTTGTTCATTCCTTCTTGTTGTTACATCACATTTGTTTTTCGTTTTGTCGTCAAAACTAGCTTTTGCTGAACTTAATGCCAGTCTTTGAAAATGCGCTGTTTTACCCTGTTTTGTACAATTTACAATATACATACATACAAATATAAACATGCATGATAATTTGAAATGGGACTTAATATCCCACTTTCAAATCCTAAATGTGAAATATTAGTACACAATAATAATAAAAATGATAAAGATTACATAAGTATATTCAATAACATAAGTTTAAACATGAATAAGTAAAAAGATAAAAACATAAAAATCATATAAATTACCAAATGGAACTAAATCAGTCTGGATATGGGTTCCAGTTCATCTCGTCAGGTGGGTTCCATTGTTGGTTATAGGTGTTCTGATTGGCTTGGTTATAGTCATACCGGTTAAAGGGTGGTCGGATATCGGGGCTGTGTGGCGGAAAATGAGCAGGTCGAGTAGGTACATAGTTATTTGGTACCTGATATGATAGCTGGCTCATGATTTGGTGCTGATGAACTAACCAGCTATCGTGTTGGTGTCGCCTATAATCCTCGTATACTCGCTCGGAGTTCCACTGCTCATACATACTATGTCTGGCCGCGTTCGTCATTGCTTCCTCATCTATACGAACGTGGACGTCAAGAATAGCATCTCGAAAGACATCCCTAATGTCTTCCGCCTCCTCCATTTCCTCGTCTGAGCCTCTCTCTACCTGAGGATGAGATCCCTCATAGGGTACTGCCTGGTTACGTCTACTTTTCAATACCTTAGCACCCACATAAACTTTCAATCCTAAGGGCTCAACCTATTCTCTACAAAGCTGTAATGGACCTCCTTGGTTCCTATCAACACCTAAATACTCTCCACTGAGAGTAACAAAAATACCTCCTTCTATTATACTCCCGTCCTGCATTCCCTCTACCATTTTAGATAAATAAAAAGCAACACAGTAAGGGATATTGACAAAGCTTCTAGGATCCCGAATACACTTTAGGTTGAATAAATCATGTAAGGTAATTTTTTCTTTATTGTGACCTCTCTGTGTAATCGAGTTAGCCAAAAATCTATGAATAATACGAAGCTCGGCTCTGTCAATATGTGTATAGGAGTGTCCTCCTGCTCGTGTAAAAACATCAAAATGTGACATACGCCTCCAAATGGCGTCAACGTCAAAGTTGCTATCTACCCTTTCACCATAATGAATCAAGTTTGTACAATCGGGTAGTAGCAACTCACCAGGAGTATATATCTGTAAAGCCCTGGCCATGTCTAGCATGAACATTCTGTACATCCTACCACCAAGGATAAACCTAAGAAATCTTCTATCATCTATTCTAACTACATTTGTATCAAGTGATACAGTACTCATCAACTCAACACACCATTCCTTATATACAGGTCTACGAATGGTGAAAAGACGTTCCCAATCTGTAAAAGAAGAACTGCCATACCTTTGAACCAAAAGCTGTCTAACACAGTCTGCTAGATGGACCGTTTCCAAAGGGGCCCAATCGATTACCCTTGGCACCTCTACATTTTTTGTTACCAATTTGAATTTGTTCCTTTGATATGTCTCGTAATCTCTCCATCTCCTATCAAATCTCAGATTAGGATGCAGAGTGTGCTCAGGAATCGTTGGGAATTCTACTGGCAGCCTCATTGAGAATACTATGAATTCATCAACAAACTGTACCGGATCATAATAAGGTATGTGCTGATCAGGCTGTTGTTGTGGTTTTTGTTGTGGTTCTTGTTCGTGTTGCATTTCTGGTTCTGGTTCTGGTGCTGGTGCTGGTCGTCTAGATGATGATGCTCCTGAACCTCCAGTATCGGCTTTCTGTGAGATAGTATTCTTAGTGATACGATCTATCCCACTCATAAGATAGTCGGTTTAATTGGTTTTCCATAGCTACATAGGCGTAACCTCGAGCATTCAGTGTTTTTTCTTCTAAACATATGAACGGTCCGTCTCTGTATAAAGTAACAAATTCGGTGTTTGAATAGGTTTGATTATTTGAACATTTACCTCCATGTGACCATTTTCCGCATTTGTGACATCTTTCTAGGTGTCGTGCTCTTCTTTTCGCTGCGGATTTTGATTTTCCTTTACCAAATTGTAACTTATTATCTTCGCATCTGGATTCTTTTCTTACTCCGTCCAATCTTTCTCTGATTACTGATACTATTTCACTCGGAAGTGTGTCATTATTACATTTAGTGATCAAAGCGTGTAGCATTAGACCATGGTTTAATTCACAGGAAGTCTTCATTTCCTAAAAAAAATAAAAATTCAGAATGGGGGGAGAAGACTAGTTCTTTAGGATCTGCTAGGGAAAGACCATTCGGGTTCCATTTTCGAGAACTACACGAAAACAGACAATCTAACTCTAACAGAAATACATATTATCCTTTAAAGACTTGATTCTCCCCACACTTAGTTAGCTGTGGTATCAAAATTGTGATTAACTTCGTTGTCGACTTCCATCGTACTATCTATGTAATGTTTAACTCTGTGACCATTAACTTTAAATTCAATCCCATTTGAATTTATTAATTCTACTGTTCCGTATGGGAAAACTCTTTTGACTATGAATGATCCAGACCATCTTGATTTTAATTTTCCAGGAAATAGCTTGAATCGTGAATTGAAAAGAAGAACTCTGTCTCCTTCTTTAAATTCTTTTGAACTTCTGATTCTTTTATCATGCCATTTCTTCGTTCTTTCCTTATATATTAACGAATTTTCGTATGCTTCATGTCTTAATTCTTCTAATTCGTTTAGTTGACTTAACCGTAGACGTCCAGCTTCATGTAAATCAAGATTACATGTCTTCAAAGCCCAAAATGCTTTGTGTTCAATTTCTACTGGAAGATGACATGCTTTTCCATAAACGAGTCTGAAAGGTGTGGCTCCAATTGGAGTTTTGTAGGCTATTCTAAAAGCCCAGAGTGCATCCTCCAATTTAATGGACCATTCCTTCGGATTTGATCCTACGGTTTTCTCTAGAATACGTTTTAAAGCTCGGTTGGTATTTTCAACTTGTCCACTTGTTTGTGGATGATATGCAGTGGAGATTTTATGAGTTACTCCATATCTTTTGAGAACTTTCTCAAGTTGATTATTACAAGAATGAGTTCCCCGATCACTTATTAAAGCTTTCGGTGTTCCAAACCTTGCAAAAAGACGTTTTAAAAAGTTGACTACAACTCTGCATCGTTAGTTGGGAGAGCTTGTGCTTCCGCCCATTTAGATACATAATCAATGGCTACGAGAATATAGAGATTATTATGAGATTTTGGAAATAGACCCATAAAGTCAATACCCCAAATGTCAAATACTTCACATACTTGAATGACATTTTGTGGCATTTCATCACGTTGACTTATTTTTCCGTCCCTTTGATAAGCATCACAGGATTTGCAAAGAAGGTGTGCATCTTTGTAAATTGTAGGCCAATAGAATCCAGCATCATAAACTTTTCTTGCTGTTAGTTGAGGCCCATAATGCCCTCCTGTTGGTCCTGTGTGACAATGGTTTAAAATTTTACTAGCTTCATCTCCGAATACACATCGGCGTATTATTCCATCGGGACAACTTTTAAACAGATGTGGATCTTCCCAAAAATAGTGTTTTATATCACTGAAGAATTTCTTTCGTTTTTGGTACGCCAATCCTTTTTCAAGGAATCCACATACTAAGTAGTTTGCATAGTCTGCAAACCATGGAATTTCATTATAATCTATCTTCAATAGATATTCATCAGGAAAGTTGTCTTGTATGGCCGATTCATTTAGAACTTCTAATTCGGGATTTTCAAGACGAGAAAGATGATCAGCGGCGAGATTTTATGCTCCTCTTTTATCTCGGATTTCAATATCAAACTCTTGTAAGAGTAAGATCCAACGGATTAATCTTGGTTTAGCATCTTGTTTCAAAAATAGGTATCTAAGAGCAGAATGGTCGGTATAGACCACCGTTTTTGCTAGAACGAGATATTGATCGAAATTTGTCAAAAGCAAAAACAATAGCAAGGAGTTCTTTTTCAGTGGTTGTGTAATTCGTTTGTGCTCCTTGTAACGTCTTACTAGCATAATATATAGGTTGAAATCGTTTTTCAATCCTTTGTCCTAAAACGGCTCCCATTGCAAAATCACTTGCATCGCACATAAGTTCAAACGGTAGATTCCAATTTGGTGTTATCATGATCGGCGCATTAGTGAGTTTCTCTTTAAGAATATTAAAAGATTTGATGCATTCATCTGAAAAGATGAATGGAGCATCCTTTTCTAGAAGTTTATTCATAGGAGTGGCAATTTTAGAAAAATCTTTTATGAAACGTCGGTAAAAACCGGCATGCCCTAGAAAACTCCTAACTCCTCTAACATTGGTGGGATGTGGAAGTTTAGCAATTACATCTACTTTAGCTCTATCCACTTCAATTCCTTCCTTTGAGATTTTATGTCCAAGAACGATGCCTTCTTTAACCATGAAATGGCATTTCTCCCAATTAAGAACTAGATTTGATTGTTCGCATCTAATAAGCATTCTTTCAAGATTAGCTAGACATGATTCAAATGTATCACCGAAGACTGAAAAGTCATTCATGAAAACTTCCATGCATTCTTCTATCATGTCGTGAAAAATCGCCATCATGCACCTTTGAAAGGTTGCAGGGGCGTTGCAAAGTCCAAATGGCATTCGTTTGTAAGCAAAAGTACCATAAGGTCACGTGAACGTGATTTTCTCTTGATCTTCGGGTGCTATTGGAATTTGAAAATATCCGGAAAATCCATCAAGAAAACAATAGTAACTGTTTCCGGCAAATCTTTCCAACATTTGATCAATAAAAGGTAAGGGAAAGTGATCTTTTCTGGTGGCATCATTTAATTTTCTATAATCAATACATACACGCCATCCTGTTACAGTCCTAGTAGGAATAAGCTCATTTTTCTCATTTGTGATTACAGTCATGCCACCCTTCTTAGGCACGCATTGAACTGGGCTTACGCATGGACTATCAGAAATTGGATAAATTAAACCTGCATCTAGTAGTTTAATAATATCTTTTTAACAACATCTTGCATATTAGGATTTAGTCTTCGTTGGCGTTGCACATACGTTTTATGACCTTCTTCCATAAGGATTTTATATGTGCAATACGAAGGACTTATTCCTTTAATATCATGAATCTTCCATGCAATGGATGGTTTATGAGCTTTCAACACAGAAATGAGTTGTGATTTCTCATTTTCAGTAAGAGAAGACGATATTATTACAGGTAATTCAGATTCACCATGTAAATAAGCATATTCCAAATGGTTTGGAAGTGGCTTTAACTCTAATGTCGGAGGTTCTTCTATCGATGATTTGTATCGATATCTGTCTTCTTCTTTTAGCATTTTAATTTCTTCTGTTGTTGGTTCATATCCATTAGCTATTAGTGTAGCTAACATTTCAGCTTCATCAATTGGTTCAGTTCCTTCTCCTAAAGAACATTCTCCTGTTCCTTGTAATTCTGGAAATTCTTCTAACAATTCTGCATGTGAATCTATAGTTTGAATATAATAACATGTATCATCTGCAGATTGCGGTTGTTGCATAGCTCTATCAACTGAAAATGTAACACTCTCGTCCTCTATACTTAGGGTCAGTTTCTTACCAAACACGTCTATCATTGCTTTAGCCGTGTTTAAGAATGGTCTTCCTAATATGAGAGGAACTTGAGAATCTTCTTCCTTGTCCAGAACAACAAAATCTACTGGAAATACTAAAGTACCAACTTTAACTAGCATGTTCTCCATTATTCCTCTAGGATATTTTATTGATCGATCGGCTAGTTGTATACTTATTCTGGTTGGTTTCAATTCTCCAAGGTCTAGTTTAGTGTATAGTGAATACGGCATTAGATTTATACTAGCACCTAAGTCTGCTAATGCTTCTATTGAACTAAGACTACCCAGAAAACATGGAATTGTGAAACTTTCTGGATCAGATAGTTTTTCTGGTATCTTATTCAACAGCACTGCTGAACAATTAGCATTCATAGTAACTGCCGAGAGTTCTTCCATTTTCTTTCTATTTAAGATTAGATCTTTCAAGAATTTAGCATATCTAGGCATTCCTGAAATTACATCAATGAAAGGAAGATTTACATTTATTTGTTTAAACATATCCAAGAATTTAGATTGCTCGGCTTCAAGTTTCTCTTTTTTCATTTTACTCGAGTAAGGAAGTGGTGGTTGGTATGGTTTAACATAAGGTTTAGCCTTAACTGTGTTATCTTCATTAACCTTTTCAACTACCGGTTCTTTTTCCTTATCTTGTTCAGGTTGTGGTTCTTGTGGAGTAGGAATAGCTTCATCAGAAGTTACAGGTATTTCAGGTGGTTTAAGTGTTGTACCACTTTTTGTGGTAATAGCTTTAGCTGTTTCATTCCGGGGGTTAGCATTTGTATCACTAGGTAAACTTCCCGGTTTTCTTTCACCTATTAACCTTGCTAGGTTACTTACTTCTTGTTTCAAGTTTGGAATAGAAGCTTGTTGATTTCTAAATGCTTGAGCATTTTGTTCATTCGTTTGTTTCTGAGATGTGAAAAACTGCATTTGAGTTTCAACTAGCTTCGTCATCATATCTTCTAAATTCGGCTTTTTATCATCGGTTTGTGGTGGTTTGTTTTGAAAATTAGGTCTTTGCTGGTTGTAAGTATTGTTGGATACTTGTTGATTACTAGGACCTTGTTGGTTGTTGTATGGAATATTTCTGTTATAATTCTGGTTTTGATTGTAAATCGGTCTTGGCGGTTGATAATTATTCTGATAATTATTTCCAGGCCTTTGGTTTAGATATGAAACATTCTCTCTTTGTTCCATTGTTAGTTCAATACTAAGACAATCTTTTGTCAAATGTGGTCCTCCACACTGCTCACAACTAATTCATAATGAGTGTATATCTTTAGTCATCTTTTCCATTCGTCTCTCGACAGCATCTATCTTTGCGGAAATGGAATCTAAGTCATGGCTAGAATCGGCTCTAGCTGCTTTAGATGATCTAACGATATCTTTTTCTTGGTGCCACTCATGTGAGTGGGAAGCAGTGTTATCAATAATTTTATAAGCATCAGTTTCGATTTTCTTCATAATAGAACCACCAGCTGCTATGTCGATGTCTTTCCTTGTAGTGATGTCGCATCCTTGGTAGAATATTTGTACTATTTGACAGGTGTCTAAACCATGTTGCGGACATCCTCTTAATAACTTTCCAAATCTAGTCCACGCCTCATATAGAGTTTCATTTGGCTTCTGTGTGAACGTAACAATTTCTCCTTGAAGTCTTACAGCTTTAGATGCCGGAAAGAATTGTCTAAGAAAATTTTCAACTAAAACGTCCCAGGTATCAATCGCCCCTTCAGGTAACGATTCCAACCAATCTTTGGCTTCTCTCTTTAAAGTACAGGGAAATAACATGAGATATATATGTTCATCCTCCACTTCTCGGATTTTAAATAGAGTGCAGATCCTATTAAAGGTACGAAGATGTTCATTTGGATCTTCCTTTGGCGCACCACTAAATTGGCATTGATTAGTCACCATGTGTAGAATTTGTCCTTTAATTTCATAATCTGGCGCATTAATGTCTGGATGAGTAATTGCGTGTCCTTGGCCAGTGCGTTTAGCTCTCATTTGGTCTTCCATACTTAAAGGTTCTGTTACTTCCATAATTGAATTTGTTGAATCTGAATCACTAGAGGATTATGATTTAATGGTTCATTCCTCAACAATCTCTGTTTGAATGATTGGTGGTTCCGGAGGAAAATTTAATGGTTCAGGATCTATGAATTGTCCCTGAATATTCTCCGGATTCTCAATTGTGAGGTCGGGTTCAAAAAATGGATTATCGGAAATTTGAATTGGAGTACTTGGTTGACTGGATGACGATTCTAAAGAAAAATCAACGGCGGTAATATTAGCTAGATGTCTTGATCTAGTTACAGGTGGTGAACGTACAAAAGGTGGTGAACGTCTTGCTCGGTGCATTCACTGAATATCCTATTAGTTTTTAAAAGGAAAGAAAAATTATATAAGTTATCCAATTAATAGACTTTTTTGATTTTGCCCACGTTTCGAATAGCCAAAAGATGCAGCAGAGGGGCAGGATTCGTTTGGTCTCAATATAATTGAGGACTGTTTGGCTCCAATAACCCGGTCCACGTACAAATCCAACTATTACTACGAACCAGAAAATTTTGATGTCTATCAATTTAACCACTTAAAATAAATTTTCGTAATTTTAAGAAATTTAGATAAGAAGTAGAATAAAAATCTATGTCCTAAAACTATAATAGCGCGAAATAAGAAAGAAAAAGAGAGCGTCGAAAAAGAAAAAGAAAAGGGTTGAAAAATAAAAGGCGTCGAAAAATAAAAGAAAGAAAAAGAGTGACTTATAAAACTTAAAAAAAAACTCGACTAACCCAACCTTATTACTATCACTAACTTAAAATTATAATCGCAAATTGAGTTTACTAATTGGAATGATAATTGATACATAGGTAAAAGGTGTCTAAAAAATTAAAGCTTACAAGTAAAACTATATCCCAAATAGAAATAACTTAAAAATGTACTAAAACTTAAAAAGACGTCGCAAAATTCTAAAACACTTTAATCTTAGTCTAAAGAAAAAGCACTTAAGGGATTTTACGGCAAAGCCTAAAAATCTAAATAAAAAAAAATAACTATGGCAAAAACTATGAATTAAAAACTAAATACGAGCGAAAAATACAAATATTACGCTAAAACAATTAAAAAGGGACAAAATATAAAAATATACTAAAAGTTGTAAAAATTACAATTTTTATAAAAATATTATTTTTATATTATTTATTTAATAAAACTATTAATTTTACAATTTAAATAAACTAATTAAACTAAAAATACAAATTAAATAAATAACACTAAATTAAATTATATAATATATAACCCTAATTAGGGTTTAAATATAATAATAATAATTAGGGGGATGATTCTCACACACTGTTTTTTGATCCTCACACACCAATTTACTTGAACTCCTCCCTAATAATAGGGTAAAAGGGTGTGTGAGGATCAAAAAATAGTGTGTGAGAATCATCCCCCTAATAATTATAATCCGTAATTAATGCAGGCTGCAGTCAACTGTGGCGTGTCAGACGGGCTCATGCGATCGCATGAGTCCTAAGCTACCCGGCCATGCGATCGCATGGGCTAGGGTTTCGGGCCACAGAGTGGGCTGCTACAGTACCGGACTCGAGTTTTAATATATTTTTTTTTATTTTCTGTTTTTGCTGTAAAATATATTTATAAAATATATTTATAAATTAAATAAAACTTATATTTTTAAAAACTAAAAAAATAGAAATAAAGAAACTTTATAAATCTTAAATATTTACCAAACTCTTAAAAATATTTATATTTTTCTTTTTCTTTTTATATTTTTGAATATTTAAAACGTATTTTTACAAAAGCATATTTTTTTTATAAAAGTAAACTAAAAAGAAAAATCTTTTTTTATATATATATATTAGTGTTGTGCTTCCGGCTTTTAAGCTAGATTGTCCCCGGCAGCAGCGCCAAAAATACTTGGTGTTACAGCTAAGGGGTATAAAATACTATTAATTTTACTAGGAAATACTATTAAATATGATACAATTTTACACAAGATATTTATTTATTTATAGAATGGATATACTTAAACCTTGCTACAACACTTATAGGCAGTGTACCTAATCGTACAGTAGTGTAGTTTTTAGTAAGTCCGATTCGTTCCACAGGGAAAATCTTTAAACAAAGTTTAACGCTATATTAGTTTAAATTTATAAAAATACAAATATATATATAAGTAATATTATTATTATAAAGGGGGGTTTTTACCATTTAATGACCGGTTTGTCGATTTTAAAACTTTAGTCGCAGTTAAAACCAAAATTAAAAATAAATACAAGAATTAATGTAAAGTAAATAACGATAATGAAATTGCGATAAATAAAAGTACGATAAAATAAACTTGCGATAATTAAAAAGTACGATAATTAAAAGTGCAATTAAATACAATAACAATAAATAAAAGTGCGATAATTAGAAGTGCAATTAAATATAAAATAAAGGAAATTAAATATGAAATAAAAGAATTATGCTTATTTAGACTTCCGTAATCATGATGTTTGACGTGTTGATTTTAGTTTTATGCCCATGGGTTAATTGTCCTTTGTCCTAGATTATTTAATATGTCCGTCTGGTTTTTGTCCATAACAGTCCATCAGTCATAAATATAAAGTGCGAGTGTCCTCGTCAAATTATCCTTATACCCGAAGTTAAATATTCCAACTAATTGGGGACTTAAACTGTAACAAGGTTTTAATACTTTGTTTAATAATTACACCAGGATGTCGACTGCGTGTAATCCAAGGTTTTAATACTTTGTTATCGATTATGCCAAGTGTCCTTGTACATAATTTCACCCCTGTTTTAATAATTCTAGTGGTTATTAATCCATTCCCGTGTCCGGTTAAATGAACGATTATTCGTACATATAAATACCCTGCCCATCGTATCCGATCGAGTGTATATGGTTATTTATAGGGACGTCCAATTGTAAATCTTTATATTAACATTAACAAATTATCATTTAGTTAAACAAATATAAAGCCCATTAATAGCCCATAGTCTAATTTCCACAAGTGTCGTTCTTTTATCCAAACCCCAATTATGGTACAAAGCCCAATTACCCAATTTTAATAATTAGCCCAACATCATGATTACTTCGGATTAAATAAGCATAATAATAACTTAGCTACGAGACATTAAATTAAAAAGGTTGAACATAACTTACAATGATTAAAAATAGTGTAGCGTTACACGGACAGAATTGTGACTTACACCCTTACAACATTTGCTAACATACCCTTATTATTAGGATTTAAAATTAAAATTAAAATTAAAATATAAATATAAATATTACGTATAGATATATTAAGATAGAAAAAGATGTGTTTTTGTGGTGCACCAAAGCTCGATTTTTATAGGCATGTGGGATGGAACTGTGCACCATGCGATCGCATGGATTTATGCCTTCCAGGCCATGCGATCGCATGGCCAGCTGGGAAGAGCCATATTTGGTTGTTTTCTTCTGCCGACGTTTATTTAAATATAACATAATATATATATTAATTTTAAGAATTAATTTTATATTATATTATATTCATATGCATAGTTGACTTGTAATTTTTAGTCCGTTGCGTCGAGCGTTGAGAGTTGACTCTGGTCCCGGTTCCGGATTTTCGAACGTCCTTGCGAATAATTTAATATCTTGTACTTTGTGTTTTGAATCTTGTACTCTTGTAATTTTGAGACGTTTCTTATCAATAATTGGAACCTTATTGATTGTATTTTGTACTTTTGAGCTTTTTGGTCGTTTGCGTCTTCAATTCGTCGAATCTGTCTTTTGTCTTCACCTTTTATTATTTAAACGAATATCACTTATAAATAGAACAATTGCAACTAAAAGCTTGTCTTTCTTGAGGGATACTGCTATGAAATATATGTTCGTTTTTAGCATTATCACGCGTTGAAACTTAAAAGTCTAAAAACTCAGAATTAAAAGTTGCGTCTAAAGGTATTAAAGCTTAAAAGAAATACTATATCCAAAACGGTAATTACTTAAAAAGGTACTAAAATATTAAAACGGCGTCGCAAAATTCTAAAGCACCTAAATCTTAGTGTAAAGAAAAAGCACTTAAGGGATTTTACGGCAAAGCCTAAAATCTAGAAATAAATATAACTATGGCAAAAACTATGACTTAAAACTAAATACGAACGAAAAATACAAATATTACGCTAAAACAAATAAAAAGATACAAAATATAAAAATAAACTTAAGGTTGTAAAAAGTACAATTTTTATAAAAATATTATTTTTATATTATTATTTTATAAAAGTATTAATTTTTATATATTTATAAAACTAAATAAACTTAAAATACAAATTAATTAAAAACTAAAATTAAATAATTAAAAACATTAACCCTAATTAGGATTTTAATTAAATAATAATAATTGCCCCGTAATTAATGCTGAACTAGGTCAACTTTGGCGTGTCAGACAGCCTCATGCGGTCGCATGAGTTCTACGCCTCTGGGCCATGCGATAGCATGGCTCTTGGATCCAGGCCAGAAGACTGGGCTGCAACAGTGTCAGGCCCGAGTGTTTTACTTTTTTTAATTTTTTTTAATTTTCTGTTTTAATATTTATAAAAAGTATTTATATAAATTAAATAAAACTTATATTTTTACAAACTAAAAATAGAAATAGAAATATTTTATAATTTATATATTTTATCAAACTCTTAAAAATATAAATATATTGTTATTCTTTTTATGGTTTTTGTATTTTTAATAATTAAAACGTATTTTTACAAAAGCGTATTTTTACAAAAGTAAATTAAAAAGAAGTAAAGTCTTTTTTCAAATTTTTTTTTATATATATAGCGTTTCACTTTCGGCGTTTTAGTGTCCCCGGCAGCGGCGCCAAAAATACTTGATGTGCGTAGAGGTGTATACGAAATAGTTATATTTTTACAAGGAAATACTATTAAATACGATACAATTTTACACAAGATATTTATTTATTTATAGAATGGATATACCTAAACCTTGCTACAACACTTATAGGCAGTATACCTAATCGTACAGTAGTGTAGTTTTTAGTAAGTCCGGTTCGTCCTCAGGGAACTCGCCAAGTTTAACGCTATATTTTTTTACTTATAATTGTAAAAAAACAAAAATATATATAAGTAGTATTATTATTATAAAAGGGGGTTTTGACCGTTTAATGACCGGTTTGTCGATTTTAAAACTTTAGTCGCAGTTAAAACCTAATGTAAAATATTAAAAATAAATATAACTTAATTTAAAGCGTAAAGTAAATAACGATAATGAAATTGCGATAAATAAAAGTGCGATAACATAAAATTTGTGATAATTAAAAGGTACGATAAATAAAATGACAATAAATTAAAATGCGATAATTAAAAGCGCAATTAAATATGAAATATATAAATTATGCTTATTTGAACTTCCGTAATCATGCTGTTTGACGTGTTGATTTTAGTTTATTACCATGGGTTAATTGTACCTTGTCCTGGATTATTCAATATGTCCGTCTGGTTTTTGTCCATAAAAGTCCATCAGTCATAAATATAAAGTGCGAGTGTCCTCGTCAAATTATCCTTCTATCCGAAGTCAAATATTCCAACTAATTGGGGACTTAAACTATAATTACACCAAGTGTCCTTGTATATAATTCACCCCTGTTTTAATAAGTCCATTAACTATTAATTCATTCCCGTGTCCGGTTAAATGAACGATTATTAGTACTTATAAATATCCCGCCCATCGTGTCCGATCGAGTGTATATGGTTATTTATAGGTACGTCCAATTGTAAATCTTTATATTAAATTAACAAACTATCATTTAATTAAACAAATATAAAGCCCATTAATAGCCCATAGTCTAATTTTCACAAGTGTTGTTCTTTTGTCCAAACCCCAATTATGGTACAAAGCCCAATTACCCCGTCTTAATATTTTAGCCCAACATCACGATTACTTCGGCTTAAATAAGCATAATAATAACTTAGCTACTAGACATTAATTTAAAAAGGTTGAACATAACTTACAATGATTAAAAATAGCGTAGCGTTACACGGACAGAATTTCGACATACACCCTTACAACATTCGCTAACATACCCTTATTATTAGAATTTAAAATTAAAATTAAAATTAAAATTAAAATTAAAATTAAAATTAAAATTAAAATTATAATATATATATATATATATATATATATATATATATATATATACGTGAGAGAGATAGAGAAAAAGATATATTTAAGATCAACCAAAACAGCGAAATTTATAGGATGTTACCAGAAACTATTCACCATGCGATCGCATGGGATTTAGGCCTTCAGGCCATGCGATCGCATGGCCACTTTTTCCAGCTCATGTACTTTTGTTTGCTTCTTTGCCGACGGTTTAATAAATAAATATAATATATAAATAATTTTAAGAATTATTTAAATATTATATTATATTTATGTGCATAGTTGACTTGTAATTTTTAGTCCGTTGCGTCGAGCGTTGAGAGTTGACTCTGGTCCCGGTTCCGGATTTTCGAACGTCCTTGCGTACAATTTAATATCTTGTATTTTGCGTTTTGCGACTTGTACTTTTGTAATTTTGAGACGTTTCTTATCAATAATTTGAACCACTTTGATTGTACTTTGTACTTTTGAGCTTTTTGGTCGTTTGCATCTTCAATTCGTCGAATCTGTCTTTTGTCTTCACCTTTTATTATTTAAACGAATATTACTTGTAAATAGAACAATTGCAACTAAAAGCTTGTCTTTCTTGAGGGATAATGCTATGAAATATATGTTCGTTTTTAGCATTATCAAATATTCCCACACTTGAGCGTTGCTTGTCCTCAAGCAATATAGTCTTGAAAAAAAAATACTAGAATCACTTCTTTATTCTTCACACTTTGTACATCAGTGATTTCTATACGGCGGTATAAACAATGATAGTAATATTGTGGTTTACAGTCCCACATGACTATGAAAATTTAGATCCTTAAGAAAATTGGATCTTTTATGAAAACATTTGATCTTTTGAAAATTAAATCTAGCTTTTACCCTAGATAAGTTTTCCGGAATAAACCTTCACCGGTGTTTGCAAATTGTTTTTGTGGGATTGGTGGGTTTCAGATTTGAAAATTTTAGCTCAAAACTTGCGGTTTTGTGTCACCCACTTGCTAACCTTGTATTAGGAAAGCAACACGTCCAGTATACTTGCTCCGTATATTACCTTTCGGTAAACTACCGTCCGGTTGTAAAGGAAAGCGTTGAACAAGCAACTGTTAAGGCAATGTCCCCTGACATGCTTTTAATTATGGTCTATAACGTGTCGGATGCAATTACTATCCTTTGTAGGAGCAATAGTAAAGCTCACCCTTTGGTTTTTTCGGTCTGGCACAAGGTCCTGTCTTTGACCATGCTATGCAACCACCGTTCTTACGGTTGACACCCGATTTGGTTTAGGTGACCTAATGAATTCCAGGTGAATTCCTAGGATTTTACGTTCAATGGTAATGAACGCATTGAAAATAGGGTTTTCAGAAAACAAATCGGTTTATAATTTTGATCAAAATATTTTCTCATTCAAGCTCGAGTTTAGATATCATCGAATTCCATGAGTTTGAATTCTCAATCTTTAAAAGTCAATCTCTAGGATTGAGTAATATCAGTCTTAAAAGCTGATTTTTGATCTTTAAGGAGATTATCATTTCTGGGGGTCTGATTCATTAGTCTTATCAAGCTAATTTGCACGGCGCCCTCCCCATTTTACTAGACAGATCCTCTCATGGTTAGGATAAGTTTGACCATTTGACGACCCTGTTTGATGCTGAGGTCCGTGGATTTCCAGCTGATTTTCGAGAAACTTTTTTAAGGTTTTTCGTAGACTCTACAACTGGTCTGGACGACAACTTCCTGACCTAAATCAAGAAGCGCGTTTCTTTTTCGACTTACACCCTTACAACATTCGCTAACAAACCCTTATTATTAGAATTTAAAATTAAAATTAAAATTAAAATTATAATATATATATATATATATATATATATATATATATATATATATATATATATATATATATATATATATACACGTGAGAGAGATAGAGAAAAAGATATATTTAAGATCAACCAAAACTGTGAAATTTATAGGATGTCACCAGAAACTATTCACCATGCGATCGCATGGGATTTAGGCCTTCAGGCCATGCGATCGCATGGCCACTTTTTCCAGCTCATGTACTTTTGTTTGCTTCTTTGCCGACGGTTTAATAAATAAATATAATATATAAATAATTTTAAGAATTATTTAAATATTATATTATATATATGTGCATAGTTGACTTGTAATTTTTAGTCCGTTGCGTCGAGCGTTGAGAGTTGACTCTGGTTCCGGTTTCGGATTTTCAAACGTCCTTGCGTACAATTTAATATCTTGTATTTTGCGTTTTGCGACTTGTACTTTTGTAATTTTGAGACGTTTCTTATCAATAATTTGAACCACTTTGATTGTACTTTGTACCTTTGAGCTTTTTGGTCGTTTGCGTCTTCAATTCGTCGAATCTGTCTTTTGTCTTCACCTTTTATTATTTAAACGAATATTACTTGTAAATAGAACAATTGCAACTAAAAGCTTGTCTTTCTTGAGGGATAATGCTATGAAATATATGTTCGTTTTTAGCATTATCAGTGCACTATGAAATTTTTATTAGACAAATAATTTTAATAATTAAATATAATGATAACCATATTAGAATTAGAATTTAAAATGGTAATGAAATGATAAGATAAGATGGACAGTGTATTTTAAAATGCAATACAACTAGCATTATGTTTTGTAAGATTCGTATATGCTATTTAATATTAAATTTGTAAATATAAATATGTTAATAAAACCAAAAGATAATAGATATGATAATTTTAGGAAAAGGTAACTCAGTGGGACGGTGAATGTTTTTAAAAAGAACTAGTATTTTAAATGTATAAATGTGGAAATACACTCTTAGCAATGATATGTACTAAGCTTTACAACTCACTATTGTTAGGTATGACATTTGCCAATAATAAACATAAATAAATAATAATAACAATCACACTATATGCGACCTTCACAAGCAACTTTTATTTCATTCATTCACCTCTAAATTTCAATCACATTTCCATACTCCGTACGTCTCTGTTAATTCAGCTAGAAGTAAAAGTATGAGAGTTAGGTTTAATGAAATGAGTTAATTGCTACAAATCTAAGGTACGAATTCGTCTTCTCAAACTAATTCAATATCGTTTTTTTCTCCTATGATTCTTTCATGCGCTATTCGATCTTAAATTTTTAAGTTGTCATTTATATGTCTCAAAATTATTATTTTTTTTTTTTACTTCAAGATTGATTATTTATTTGCTATTTATTATGGTAACACTAATTAATAAAAGATATTACATACTCCCTATTTGAATACCTTTTGTGCTCATACGTGTGTATTCATTAGATTTGGATCGGTGATCGCATCATTTGGTGGTATTTTGTTGTCTTTGGAATTTCATCATTCAAAATAAGGTACGGATATTCTAGGTGGTTTTAGGATCACTTCGGTAAATACTTCCTCAAAAATCTTGTTTCGAATTGTCTATAAAAATTATTGGTATGAAATGCTTATTTGGAAATTCGTTATATTTGTTAGTCTATATATATTGCGTTATGTTTTCCTCATTTTGGATGTACTAACGAGGTTGCTAATTATGTTTGTTAATTGAGGAAATTATAATATTTTGGTCTCTATAAATTGTCTAAAACCGTTTCTCGAAAACAGCCTCGAAAACAGCCTCGAAAGAGGTGCGTTTGGGTGTTACATTCGATACGGTGATTCGTAAGAATTTTCACCTATTCGTACGCTCATATGTTTCCCTTGAGTAACCGTTGACCCGGAAAATTTGAAACCATCACAAGTTATTAGGCATGATGACTTGGGTAAAATTTCATGTCGGGTGGAAGGAAACGTGGGTTTCAACTCAATTCGTTAAACCGAAATGTTTGGATAAAATACGTCTTTGTTGTTTTTAATCAATACATGTGCAACTATTAAATCAAAACTTGTGGTCAGTACCTAAAGACATTTTTAAACATTTGTACATGTCTAAATAAGTAGTTTTGTATACTAGAAATGAATTCGTAAATTTTAAACGTAAGTTGGTTAAAACGGTTTATTAAAATATGCCCAAGAGTAACCTATTTATGGAGGTCCCATCAGCGCATTATTGTGACACCGATAATGTGGCATCGACCGTAGCGGTGTATTTTTTATATCTACGGCGTCTCCTTTTGATTGCCCGATGGTGGTACGAGCTCATTGTTATTGTATATTTGTGATAGGAGGCGTATGGATCGATCCTAGGATTTTGTTTTGACGGTGTACGTTCATCGTAGTGTCATACGAAACGTCACCGATATGGATGATTAGTGGAGTAGCTACCCTATGATTTCATTTTGGATAATTTGATATATATTTGTTTAACTCTTAGTACGTGACTTTGATATTTTGACATATTCGTTACTAAGGATCTATACATATTTGCACCTTGATTTAAAAAAATAAGTTACTTTGTAAATAAATTCGTTTTAAAATTTGTCATGCATGCCATATTGTACTCTGTCCTTTGTTATATCCGTTCACTGGGCTTTGGCTCAGTCGTATTCTTTGTTTTCCTTCTTATACGACAGGTAATAAGGGGGTGTTGGGAACGAGGGAAGAGTGTAGAGTGGAGTGAACCTAGCACCCTGCCTTAGAGATTTTCATCAAGATTTAGTAGTTTATTTTGGTTTAGTAGTACTTTTGAATAAGTTTGTCAACTTTGGTGTTTTGACTATTGTTTGAATTTGAATAAGAATAACGCTCATTTATCTTTTAAGTTACCTTTATTTATACGTTTTGAAATTCGTAAGATCATGGTCTTTACACTTATAGAATAAATCTCTGTAATAAATTCGCATTAGACATAACACATACAAATTCGTTACACAAAAAATTCTTCCACACAACAGTAAATACAAAGCACGTATTTGTTCGAAACAATGAAATCAATAAATTTATAATATGAGGACAAAATTGCTGCAATGGTCCCTGTGGTTTATACCAAAATTCTGATATAGTCCCTGTGCTTTTTTTGATGGATTTGGTCCCAATGGTTTGTAAAAGTTGCTAATTTAGTCCTTCTGACCGACGGCCGTCGAAAAAGGCTGTTAACTCCAGCCATGCGCCGGACATGTGAGGATATTTTTGTCAGTTCCTTTCCTTTATTGACAAAATTGCTGAAATGATCTCTGTAGTTTGTACCAAAATTGCTGAAATGGTCATGTGGTTTGTTTAAAAATGTTGGTTTCATCCCTACATCCATTAATTTAATATCTCGAAAAGCTTCATATGAATACAAAATCTAAATTTAAAATATGAATGTTTTCAGGTGAAGATATCTGAATCAAAGTTGTTTAGAATCATCATTCGAGTACTCGACAATCAATTATAACATCTTAAACTTCTCGATTTTCTCCAATTAAATTTTTGAGTATAAGAACACGAACTTTGACTTGAAGATCTGGAATTCAGAGATGATATTTAACATGATTTGAAGCATCACGAAGCTTCAATGATTAATAAATATCCAAAAAATGAGTTGAATTCTGTCTGACATACGCTTAATTGTTCGCAGACCAAGTCGTTCTTCTTTTTGATTAGCGATGAACTCGATCAGGAAATCATTGAATTCTAAGATGTTGATTACTTCAGTTGAATGTCAAATATGATTGGAACGATAAAATG